>NC_046659.1:25634800-25646028 GCF_010883055.1 Belonocnema kinseyi | reverse complement strand
TAATTATTTTATACATGATTCAATGCAGGAATAAAATACTTGGTATCTGATCCATTTCAAATTAAGCGGCTTCTACAAGCTACATATATATTTCAATTAGCAGAATTTTTAGCAGCACATTTGAAACAATCGCCGTTAATTAAAGAAATAGCTACACAAAAAAGGGCGCGCATCCATTAGAAAGACCTACATGATGTCTTATTGGTCGATTTTAACCCTTAAATGGCATACCTTAAAATAATTACCTTACTGGCATAAGGGATATTTGACAACCCACGTGTTCAAACGTGTATTGTGAAGCCTGTACTGCATGTTTTTTGACCAAAGTTTTATAGTATATAGTTTAACATGTCTTTTTAAAATTCCAGCTGGTTTTATAACCATTTTTTAAATATAAGATAGTTAAAAAAATGTTTTCAAAAATAGGAAAAAATGAGTTTTTTACATATAAATTCATAACTTGCGTAATTTTAAATATTTTTATCTGAAAATTAATTGGAACACTCTTAAAATACTGCGATTTCAGAAAAAAATTACTGTAATATTGTACCTTCCAAAAAAGGTATTTATTTCTAGATATGAACACATCGTTTTTTAGTAAAAATGAGTACAATATTTTTTCATATTTAAACCACTTTTTATTTATAAAAATACATTAAAAAATGTTATACAAGTGAAAAATATATAAAAGTGTTCAATACAAGTGTTCAACAATCTTATTACATTCAAACATTATTTGTCGAAGCAGCCACACGTAGTGCAGAGCTGCACTTCGTGTGCTGATCTGCTAACAAAGTTTCGCCCAGCGTGCGTGGCTGTTCATTAGAAGCCGTCTATAAATATAAAAAAAATACTATAAAATATTGAAAAAAACAACATTTTTTTTCACTTTAAATAGTATACTTACTTTAAGAATAAGTTAAAACTAAACAACTTAAAAGGCAAAAATTATGCTTCATAGACACTTTTTCACACACTACTGGCAAAAGGGGTATTCAACACCCCACGTTTTTGACGCAGATTCCATTTTTTTGAATTTAGTATACTCAATTGGAGCGCAAACTTTTTTTAGGGGGTTTTACACCTCAGGTGTCATTTAAGGAATAATCGAAATACAAATGTTGGAATTTTCTGTCTACTAGGTTTTTTTATTCGACCTTGAATTTTTAGTCGGGTTTAAATTTTGCTAAGTTGGCTAGTTAGCATTTAGAATTGTTTTTTCAAGCTGCTGAGTTGATGTTTTTATAGCTTTCATGTTAAAAGATATTTTCCAAAGAAAGATTTTGTTGTAGAAGTTAATGACAAGAAATAATTTTTCAACATGACTAACGTTTTTCTCGTAAGCGGCTGAACAGATATCAAAAACTGTGACGTAAAAAAATGTAATTATGAATGTCTATTATAGAAATCTGCTTTTGAATTTACAACAATGAATTTGATAATAAAAATGTAATTTCTTTATAAACAATTCTAGATTTGTCCATTAATACAAAATTGATCATCCAACGTTGTTCTAAATTACTTTAGCAGAAGAAGAAGTTGGAAGATATACGAAGATATTCTTATCATAGCTCGTTGTATGTATTTTTCAGTGCGACGCACGAGCACTTAAGATATGTTGTGTGCAGTCTTTTATAACATGAAAACTAGGAAAATATTAATTCACAGCTTAGAAAAATAACGTCAGATGCTTTGTTGCCAACTTAAAAAATGCAACCTTCTCTAAAAATTCAAGGTCGAATAAAAAATAAACTGGTAAGCAGAAAATTTCATAATTTTGGATTTCGATTAATCTCGAACAATACGACCACAAAATGTAGGCGGCTTTTCTGGCTACGCACAATTTTTTTTGTGTGTGGCTGTGAAATTAGAGTTTTTTTTGGTATCAATTAAGCAACTGAATAGCTAGAAATAGAATTTAAAAAATTGTATTTGTAATAACCTAATAATATTTTTCAATCCATTTTTTGACATCTCAATTTGGCAATGACGTATGTATCCCTTATATAAGACAAAAATTCGCAAAAAAAAAAAAATGAGCGTAGGTTTTTAGTGAAACACGACCTTATGCCCGCTGTGCATTTTTTATTTAGTTTCTGCTGTGGAACAGGGATTTTCGCGAACTGGTTTCTCTTTCCCTTTTTCGAGATTTTCCTCGCACGCTCGTTCGCTCTCTGCATGAGACGGTAATAGAGGGGATGGACGAGTCGCAGACTTTTTATCTTTGCTCCTTCGAAGCTTTCGAGGCTTCCCAATACTGGCTGGACATGTTAAAAAATCTTAAAATATTCATAGACGCTCCTTCAGGTGTCTAGAATGCAATGCAGTTTTCCAAATTTCGAAATCTGAAATTTTTGACTAATTACATAGCCACACAAAAAAAAGTGTGCGGATCAGGTAACAAGACACACGTATTCCTATGGATTTTGGGGCGCTGAATTCAAATTCGGTATCAAAAATCACCCATCACGTCATGGTTGAGCCATAACCTCAAAAAATGACGAAAAATCATGCACTGAGGAAAATAAATTTCAAAATAATGTCAGTGATGCAAATTTTCACTTCAAAAACATGTCGACGACTATGAAGGATCAACCCTTGCCTGATATCAACTTATTTAACATAACTTTACCCAACAGAACCTGACCTCACCTAACCTGAATTAACAAAAATTTATTGAACTACACGTAAAGCTCTGGAAGCATATTTTCTCAGTAGTAAATGTGTGCTACATCGAATGGGTCAACTCGAGCCTAACCTAGAAATAAATCTAATCTAGCCTAACCTAACCTAACCTCACGTAACACAATTCAACTCATTGTGTTGTCCCGTTGTGTTTGCGGTACCGTTTCATTCAGCTTCGGCTTAATCTACATAGAGGTTTAACCTATCCTAACCTAAAAAAACCTGACCTTACATAACCTAGCCGAATGAAATTCAACTACACGTGTAGCTATGTAAGCGTACGGTTCTCAGTCTTAAATGGTGCTAGATTTAATAGGTTAACTCGATCTTAACCTACAAATGAATCCAACTTAACAGAACCTGACGAAATTTTGCTTAACGCAACACAACTTAACTTAAGTGTTACCGTTGTAACACAATAAAATTAATTTCATTGTACTACAGGTGGTTAAAAATTTAGACGCACATTACTCATTTGAAGAAACTTAGAACTACAAGTAGAATTGACCCCATTTCAATTAACCTGACAATGTTTGTATGAATTAAAATGTAGAACTGTAACTTAAACATGCAAATGAATAAGAGTTTTATTCAAATTTTTTTTCTCTGCTTTTCTTAAACCTAAGGGATATATTTATACTATCTTTCATGTTTACATTTTATCTTGCTTTTTATCGTAATTAAATTGATTTATAGACCTACTTCAGTCTATTATCTGCCTGTTATAACGTGTCCTTTTCTCTTCGAAGGAACGATGCAAAGGGTTACGCTTACGTTTAAGACCTACATTCGTTTCCCTTTCCAACATCCAGCAAAAATCAGCCATCATGACCTCGTCCCATCTACCCTGATATCGTTGTTCCATCACTTTTATGTTTTGATGAAAACGTTCCCCTTGTTCTTCGCTGAAATCACCAACATTTTCTGGAAACTTATTCAGATGAGAATCTAGAAAGTGAAGTTTTAAATTCATCAAGCAGCCTAACTTTTTGTAGTTTCTTATCATTTTCGCAACAATATTCTCGTAGTCTGGACTTTTTTTGTTACAGAGGAAATTTGCGTTTACTGCTTTAAAACTTTCCCAAGCGTCCATTTCAATTTTCGTCATGTGGCTCACGAAATTAGAATCTCTTGTCAATATTCGAATCTGTGGTCCATCAGACTCCTTCTTTCAATTTAGCGTTTGAAACATTAGGGAATTTAAGGGATATATACTTATAGCATTGTCCATCTTTGTGTAACGCCTTGACAAATTTCTTCATGAGCCCAAGCTTTATGTAGAGGGGTGGTAGTAAAATTTTTTCTGGATCAACGAGGCTTTGGTTGATGATATTATGAGAACCAGGTTTGAATGAATCTCTTTAAGGCCAATGTTTTTTGCTGTAATGATTGGCTCGATCTCTGCTATTCCACAGGCATATAAAGCATGGCTCTCACGTGAAACCCGATTGTTGGTCTAATATCATTGTTATGATTTTGAGATCACCACGTATTTGCCATTTGTGATTCGTGTAATTAACTTTTTTAAGAAGCATTTTAACATTGTTATATTCTTCTTTGATGACCGTTGAGTGAGCTATAGGGATAGGAGCGTAAGTATTCGTGTTATGCAGTAAAACAGCCTTAATGCTGCGTTTTGACGAATGAATGAAAAGTCGCCATTCTTCGTCTCTGTACAAATTTTTCTTCAAGTGGTTCATTAGTCCGTTAACGTCAGTGCAGTATACTAAAGACGTCTCTTCGTCTTTAACGAAAAACTTTCTGAATTCTTTGTCCCTGTCGCGATAGAATGAAACTTTTGTCTTTGGCTCTAGAAGATTTCTTCTTTTTAGAAATGAAGCGGCAAATTCAGCGCCTTCTTCCGGTAATCCAAGATCTCTAATAAAATCATTTAGTTCTAGTTGCGACACTAATATTGGATCCTTCAATTTCATTTTATGCACGCCATATTCGTCATCTTTTTGGTCATTTTCATCGGAATCATCAGAACTATTTTCTGTTCGATCACTGGTTTCACTACCGTCTCCATGACGTTGACTTTCAACTTGCATTCTATCATCTTCTAAAGCGCTTAAATCAGTATGGCGTGCATTTTTATTGATTTCAATTGCTCTTGTGACTGTGCACACATTAATGTACGAAATTTTATTTTTATTTTTGACGTTGAACCCTTTGACGGAATTCATGTAAAAGCAGCAGTCCTTCGCAATAACGGATTTTTTCCATGTGATTGGTGTAGAGTACTTGCGGTACTTTTCGTTGTTTGAATTTTTTAGACGATACAACATAAGTCTGCAGGAATTGCAAATGACGTGAGGAACCCATTTTGTTTCTTGGTGCAGCAATTAACGGTCAAAACACTTTTCGTTAAAACTTTTCACTTGCTCGTCGATTGATTTTTGCAAACTGCGCACTTCATATTTACTGCAAATGTAACAGAATGAATCTGAGCTATTCTTGCAGACATGCGATTGAGAAATGCTCGCGGTTTTTTTCCTTGTAGCATGAGACTCTAAACTATTGATGAAGAGCTACGGTTGCATGATGACGACGTCGGAGAGCCCGCTTTCCCATTCTGACCAGACGCCGATACTGGGGGTTTCCCCTGCATCGTATTACAATTTTTATCTGTGTCTGCTATGACGGCATGAACGCCGTTTACCCTGGGACTCAGCCAATGTGGATCCGTTGTCCACCGTCACCACGTGGAGGTGCCCTGGCTACAGACACAGGAGAATAATGCTAGCAACAAGTGGTTACGAAACTCCAGACATTTACTGCTATTAATGTCAAAATATGAAAGTACGCAAGAACAGGGTTGCCAGCGTAATCGGTTAGGTTAGGTCAGGTTTTGTTAGGTTAGGATAGGTTGAATCTCTTTGTAGGTTAAGCCGAAGCTGAATGAAAAGATTCCGCAAACACAACGGGACAACACAATCAGTTTAATTGTGTTTTGTGAGGTTAGGTTAGATTCGGCTTGGTTAGATTTATTTCTAGGTTAGGCTCGAGTTGACCTATTCGATGTACCACACATTTGCTACTGGGAAAATATGCTTCCAGAGCTTTAAGTGTAGTTCAATAAATTTCTGTTCATTCAGGTTAGGTGAGGTCAGGTTCTGTTGGGTAAAGTTATGTTTAATAAGTTGATATCAGGCAAGGGTTGATCCTTCACAGGTGTCGACATGTTTTGGAAGTGATAATTTGCATCACTGGCATTATTTTGAAATTTATTTGCCTCAGTGCATGATTTTTCGTCACGTTTGAGGTTATGGCTCAACCATGACGTGATGGGTGATTTTTGATACCGAATTTGAATTCAGTGCCCCAAAATTCATAGGAATACGTGTGTCTTGTTACCAGATCCGCACACTTTTTTTGTGTGGCTGTGTTATCGATCGTTTTCCGCAAACATATCATCTTGGAAAAAAATAATGCTAGGAAGTTGTTCTATGGCTACTCCCATTAAATTTCCAAAATGATGTGTGTGGAAAACGATCTGTAATTAGTAAAAAATTTCATGTTTTGAAATTTGGAAGACTCCATTGCATTCTAGACACCTTGAGAAACAGTTATGATTTTTTTCCGATTTTTTAAGATGTCCAGTCAGATTTGGGAAGCCTCGAAAGTCGAGGCTTAAAAAAAAGAGTCTCCAAAACCTTGTTTTTCGGCACGTTTGCATCAGCGCTATCGTAAAAAATGTTGTAAAACAACAATGTACGTATCGTTAAATTCGAGGTTATTTTCAGTTAGTAGCATCTTTTGGCGGAACAGATAACAGGTTTCAGCTATTACTCTGCGTTTGGCGTTTTTTTGAATGGAGCAACTCAAAGGATTTTTAAAAATGGATGAAAGAGAATTTCGTGTGTTGATCAAACATTACTTTATGAAAGGTATACCGTATTAGGAGACTAATGTGAAGTTTGAAATATATTATAGTGAATCTGTACCTTCGATTATAATAGTTTATAAGTGGTTTCAAAATTTTGGAAGTGCCAATATGAGTACAAATTGCTGGACGTTTTGTATGTTCCGTTGAGGCCACTGCCGCAGAAATGCTTGATATAATCGATGATATGGTGATGGATGAAAGAACAGTGAAGTTACGAGGGAGCCAAGCTTGGCGACTAGAGGGGATGCGGAGCGAATTAGAAATCTCAATACTGTAATTTTGCGGCCAGAACTGTAGAGGAGAGCTGGTGCTTTGTCATGATGAAACAGGATTTTTTTGGGAGGCCAATAGAGGATAAAAAGTTTTAAAAGCTTGAAAGACACGAAGGAAAAAGTTCTCATAAGTCCTTATAAAAAGTTCACACTTACTCGCTAGGCCTGTGGGCATCTCAAAGAAATGAGTACGTAATATTTTACATCAACATTTATGCATGAGAAATATATCCGCAAGTTGGGTGCCGCGATTGCTCACAGTTGACCAAAAGCGAAATCATGTGATGTGTTCCAAGGATGGTTTACAGCTGTTTCACCGGAACCCACATGACTTTAAGCGTCTTTTCGTCACTGGAGATAAAACATGGATACGCCACTACGCGCCAAAGTGGGGCGAAATAAAAGAAACTATGTTCAAAATTACATCTAGCAAAAAAAAATATTTATTTTAAAAATTTGTCTTTTTAATTATTTGTGAAAATTTTTCTTAATGGCATCAGGCCTCAGATTTGATGCAAAAGGGTGGGTAGAAGAAAAAATGTGTTGGCATGTCAAGTTATTTGTTACAATAAAATTGCGATACTCACTAATTTATATTCGTTACATGATATAAATCTTTACCTTCATCAACGAATAATATAAATGAAAATCAGCAAATTATATCGGTTCGCACATTTTCGTGGCATAAATATACTTCAAAAAAACATAATCCACCGTACTGGCTATTTATTGCAAATATTTTTTGTAATAAATAGCTTGTCATGTCAACAATTTTTTTTGTTCCATCGATCCTTTTGCATCAAACCTGAGGCCTGATCCCACTACGAAAAATTTTCACAGAGAATAAAAAATAAAAAATTGTTTTCGCTGTTTGCAGCTCTATAAAAATTTAAACAAACAACAATTTAAAACAACGGCCTCGATAGATTACTTGAGAATTTAATGCTGAATTTTATAAAAATTAAAAATTGATGAAGAATTGTGACCTACAGGTTTTTTTGAGCATCGTTTTTTCATTTAGCCCCACTGTGCGTGCCTGAGACCATGGACTAGTTCAAACAATGGGTTTCCAGATAAGAATTTGCAACAAAGGCAGCAAAGACCGCTCCTTCAACCGGGAAGGTTATGGTCACAGAGTAAGAATAAGGAGACCGATCATGCTGTACAAAGCGTCTCGAGTTTTTACTGCGGTAACTGTACATTTATTGCCAGACTTAGGCGTTTAAGCCCAATGATCCAAGGGAGGGGGCATGGGCACTGTGATTTGCTATCTCCTTTTCTCCCGCAAGAAATGTGCGAGTGAGTGCCTTGTTGAATGACAACTAAATACTAAGTTTATGTTCCTGTAAATATTGGCAATTGAGTTTGTCAATATACGTGCTTATTTATTTTTGTGCTTTTGTACAGAATTAAGTTGACAAATCGTGAAGTGGAAAGTATGGGTAGGTAATACAGATTTAATTGTAATCATTAAGTGATATAAAATGTGCAGATTGAATAATTTGACAGTATAATATTAGGTAATATGCTATTGGGGTTGTCAAGCACTGGAACTCACTCGCACACTTCTCGCGGGAGAAAAGGAAATAGCAAATCACAGTGCGCATGTCCCCTTCCTTGTGAGCATTGTGTTTAAACGCAATAAATGTACAGTTACCGCAGTCAGAACGTATGTATGGAGATCGGTATCCATATTATTACTCCGTGGTTATGGCGAATGTCTTTTGGGATTTGCATGGAATAATCTTCATCGACTATTCAAAAAAGGTAAAACAATGAATGATGTATATTATGCATCGTGCTTAGACCATTTGAAAACTGAGCTGCAAGAAAGTGTTCTTGATAGGGCCACAAAAAAGTCCTGTTCCACCATTACAATGCACAAGCTCACTCCTCTGAAGTTGTGATCGCAAAGTTGTTGTAGTCAGGGTTTCAGCTCGTTCCGATTCACCCCTAGTCTCCAGATTTGGCTCCATCGGTCTACATATTTTCCTCAATATGAAGAAATGATTGGCGGGAAGGAAATTCTATACAAACATCCATTTTTTACTTGTTTCAATATATAATTTTGTATTCATGCCTAGTTTTTATTTTGCTTAAATAACCTAAATCTTTTATTAAAAATGTCTTTGAAGATATTCCGAAAAAAATTTTAAGTGGCAATATTTATAAACTTTTATGTAATGACAATTTTTCTTACTGTTGTCAATCTGATCCCAGTGTGGCAGCTGCGTGATTTCAGAGAAGTGTGACATCTTAGGGTTGATAACCTTAATGACAAAATACAATTTTCTGCTCTACAAAAAAATTCTATAAAATACAGTTTTCAATCTTTCCAGTTGTTTTAGAATACATTTGACTCATTTTTTAATATAGAATAATACTTCCTGAATCGTAATTACAATTTGTGAAAAAACGTTTTTCCTAAATTTGAATTGTACTTTTCGAAAAGGCCTCGATACTTTATTTTTTATTTGAATATAAAATACTTTGAAATTATTAGAATAAAGTATTCGGTAAAAATAAGTTTAAATGGCTATTGCTGTTTTATGTTATTAGTTTCCTTTCTTCGTAAACGGTCAAATTTGAATTAGGTGAAAAACTGTATAAAAGTCTTAAGAAAAATGGGGTTTTCTATGAAAACAAACGTAAAAATTCGCGAATCTGCTTGTAACTTAATAGAAATTTTTTTCTGACATTGAAAAATACGTGTAGTCTTATATATTTTCTGCCGAGATATTCTACTTCCAAGTAGGACCTGTCTGATTAAAAATGTTTTTTGGGTTTCTTTTATAGAAGTAATTAAGAACAATTTTTTACTGGTATTTCATTATTCAGTTTCCGCCTTTTCCTTGAGTGGATACGCATACGTTCCAAATTTTGTGTGCTACTGATAAGGTTCTTCCAAGTATCATTCTGAATCGACTTCATGCATTTCGTGTTTACAATTATCTATTAATGGTTTGCTCAGTCATTTGGACGTTTGTTTTTTCATACTGAAGTACTTGACAACAATGTTCATGTTAGCTTTTGCTACATTGCGAAACTTCTTTGTAGACATGGCAAGCTGATGAATTTTGTAAACATGATAATCTGTTTAATATTCTTGGTACTCTATTAACTGATCAGTTCTGATTGCTGCATAACCTGGTATATGTGACACGGACCACCCTTCTGGTTTACTACTGATTTCCTGAAATGGTGATAATTCTTGGATTTTGACATAAGCATCCTTAGATATCCTCTAGGGAGAGTTTGGATACGTGAATCCCCACCACTCGAGTAGGACTAACCGGAATACGGAAGTCGTCATAAGATTTGAACGTATGCTTGACAACGTATACGTAAGAACTTGCCTCATCACAAAGTTATTTGCTGTCAGTCGTGAACCGGTCAAACGAATTACCTTTGAAAATAAAATAAATACTTTAAACCATTGCGTCCTCGAACTGTGAAGATATATGGATTGTCCTAGTACACCATAGAAATTTATAATCAGGTGCAGTCACATCTTTGAAACGTTTGAAAAGTTTGTTAAAACTTTAAAACATTTTGGACTTTTTTTTTTTAGAGAGGCCTTTTCAGTGGATTTGCATCATAAACATTGCTGATGTTGCATACCTCCAGAACGCTACCCTACTGTCATATATATCACTAAGAGTTACATACTCTCCATCGATTACAAGTTTCTTGTATCTTTGTCATGCACTTATTAGGTTTTTGACTGTCTGATAAAAATTTTGTATGACAATGATTCTTTTATTGTTTTAATAAAAGAATGGATATTCTGTAGAGATTCCCTGCTGCATATAGGCTAATCTGTTTGGTCCCTCTTGATTACGTACGATTATTTTCACACTGGCACCACATTCTGTGTCTTCATCGATGCACATTTCGATCAGAGTTACCATATATTTTTCAAGAACGCCATTTTTAGGTAATGCGTAGAAAAAGAATGCTTGACATGGATTAAAAGTATTAGTCCACGCGCTAGGTAGTTTTACCTTACATTAAATCTTGAAAAGTTAGTCAGTGACAATTTTCTTTTATTTTGGTCTTCTAAAGAACATACTAAATTTGCACAAAAATAAAATAACGACTTGGTCTGACAACTTGAAAAAGGATGCCAAAATCAGTTTTTTGGGAATAACTTTTTGTTTGGTTAATCGGAAACTAAAAATTGTTTTTTTCTTCATAATCTTAGAGAAGTAAATTCTCTACAAATTTCGTCTGAAACATTGTTCTAATAGCTGAATGTTTTGAGAGTTATGCCCGGTGAAGCGGGGTATAGTTCCTCGAATAACATATACAGTGCCCTTATGACCCCTTAAAGTACTAGTAATGATTAGTTCCTATTGTAAACATATACAATTCACTTTTAA
>NC_046659.1:25631820-25634700 GCF_010883055.1 Belonocnema kinseyi | reverse complement strand
AGTATTACCCGGACTCTGCACCGTCGATTGGAACGATTCATAAGTGGTTTACCGAGTTTCGCTGTGGCCGTACGAGCACAGTTGATGCTGAACGATCTGGGCTCCGAAGCGTCCAAAAACACAACAATGGGTCGGAAAGGTTATGGCCTCCGTATTTTGGGATGCACATGGCATAATATTCGTGGACTATCTTGAAAAAGATAAAACCGTAACCGGAGCATACTATTCATCATTATTGGACAGATTGAAAATCGAAATCGCCGAAAAACGACCGCATTTGAAGAAGAAAAAACCGCTTTATCATCACGACAATGCGCCTGTTCATTCATGCTTAGTTGCACAAGCAAAATTGCATGAAATCGGCTTGGAATTGGTTCCTCAGCCACCGTATTCACCAGACCTGGCCCCCAGCGACTATTACTTGTTACCTAACCTGAAGAGATGGCTCACCGGTAAGCGTTTTTACTCAAATAAGGAGCTCATAGCTGAAACTGAGGCGTATTTTGGAGACCTTCCGATCGAGTACTAAAAGGAGAGTATGTTGAAAAATAAAACCGACTTTGGCCAAAAAAACGTCTCCGTGTTTCATTTTTCAGGGACTTATCAGACTGCCTAGTACATATACATATATATTTAAAACTTTCTCATAAGGACAACTGCAGGATTTTGCGGAGATTTTCTCCTTGACAATAATGTTTTTGTCAGCTGGTGCGAAAATTCGATAACCAAAATGGTTTGCTTCTCGAAGTCAAGGATAACAATGTCAGGCCTCGAGTGTGCAACAGAAACAATCGTCGAAAATATAAAGTTCCAATATATGCGGCACTTCTCATTCTCGACAGTTGGCTCTATTTCCCTGAGAGCATTTCTAGGAAAAATATTAAGGTTAATGCCGTAAGAGTGACAGGGATGGCAATAAAGCACTCTTAGTGCCGCATTGTGCCCTTGGATATGCATGGCACGTCCTGCAGCTCTCATCGGGAATTTTTTGGCTCAAAATATGGCGACGATATGTTAAGGTGGAAATGACACCGTCTTGTCATGCGAAAATGGAACCCTCCATGCCAAACTTCAACCTGGGTGATTTAAGGAAAGCAAAAGTTAGCTCACGTGACATTGACTGATCCTCCACATGTCTGTGGAAAATGCCGCGCATCTTATCGAGGAGCTATTCACGGAAGTTTTTTTTTCCTTTGCTTTCTTAATCCGGACTTTCAGGAGTGAGTACTCGAGATAGATAAGATTTGATGAATTTTGCTCACCGCTGATACTGAAGTTCAGTCCGAGTGTTTCAGGAGCCTCCGCCGCTGCTTTGTACAGAAACGCTCCTTTGACCACTTCTTCGTGCTTCCTGACCATTTTAAAAAGAGGATATCTTCCATTTGCGGTTCTATGCTCTGTACCCAGTATAACCTTTCGACTCTCGATATCAAGGGATCTGAGCTCGATCTTCGTCCATGGAACCACTTTAAAGTAATACAGTACTACCGGGACGGCAAGCATGTTCGTTGCAGATACTTTGTTCCTCGCCAACAGCTCGGAAGACCAAATCTGCCAGATGAGACGTTTGTACCTGCTTCTAAGAGTATCCTTTATAGATTTCATATCCTGAATGCGGCTCTCTGGCACGCCCAGGTATGTATAAGTCTCTCAAGCGCAAAGGGGTCGTATATCGCTTCTATTGACGAGCTCAGGGTCTTCAGAAATGCGATTAAGTTTTCCTCGCTTCAAATAAACCTTGGCGCATTTCCTAACATGGATCTTAAGATCATCCATGGAAAATACATAAGTGACCTTGTACTTTCAGTTTGCAGGTTTGCCTTAAAAGTACCCCTGAGAATGGCGAATTGCTGGAGATAGTTAGTTGTCACACGATTTTTTCCAGATGAGATAGTAAATCTGGTTTTCCAAAGCGGCATCAGTCTCTATTCACCTCACGATTTGCGGATGAACCTCTAAGCTTTCGGGAAGACAGATGATAAATCTACGGGAGGTCGAATCGAAAGCTTTTCCAGTAATCAATCCAGCAAATCGATACGTCACGCTGGCAGTATGCTGCATCTTTGTAGACACATCTATCGATGAGTAGGTTCTCCCGACATTCTGCTACAACTTTATTTGAGCTGCGTTGTTCATAATTTCTTGCCACACCAGTTCAACTGCCCGAACAATCCTATAATTTAGAATAGCTGTGAATATCTTATACAGTGTGTTCAGACAAGTGATTGGCCTGTAATTCTTCGGATCAGCTAAGTTGCCTATTTTCGTCTTAGTGTTTCTATCACCACAGAGCATGCAGTCGTGCCATGTAACTCCGTTTAGGGGCTACACACTCGCATCGTAGGACTCTAGCAAGACGCGATTTAGTCGCTCCGTCCACCTAAAAGTCCCGAGATTGCGTCGATCCATCGCATTGAATCCATTTTCATTGGCTCCTCCAGCTCTAGAGTGGTCGGCATTATTGGCCGACCCATTGTCGGGAGCCCTGCGCATTCTGTTGTTTTGAACCGCACTTACTACAACTATTTTTGATGTTGTCATTGTTGTTCCCACGAGAAGCTAGGGAAAGGGGTTCGTACATCCTTGTAGAGCCCCGCATACAATGATAAGGCTGCGTACTCTGAGAGGTCACCCTATATCCCAGAGTCACCGTTCGAGACACCTCAACCAGGTGCCATTCAGCTTTTGGCACGGCCTTCACACCTCCGCTTGGGGGTTAATTCCTTTGGGACCACCCCTGGAAAATTTTTCGCGACTGCCTATTTATTTTTGTAACCATATTCGGCAGAAACCCTTGGTACAGGTACCCTCTATCCGCAACCCGAGGACGCCTTCAGTGGCTTTCTCATAGGCTCTTCGGTTTGATTCTAAAGGAATCAA
>NC_046659.1:25582716-25631720 GCF_010883055.1 Belonocnema kinseyi | reverse complement strand
GACCTCTTAGAGTACGCAGCCTGATTCTTGCATGCGGTGCTCTGAAAGGATGGCTCTGTGGTGCGAGAAATACCTGGAGCTATCGCACTTTTCGCATCAACGTCTGCGAAACCATGCCGAACTACTCTAAAAGAGGGACTATGTAAGCGGAACGCCTACTCTACCACAGCCAGAACAAGCCGGCAACAGAGAAAGAGAGGCGACACTAAGACTAACCGCGGGCAGGCATCCGATAGAGGAAGAGCGATGCTTTATGACCCGGAGAAACATCAACACCCTGGTTTCTCTCAAGTCCAAAAATCTGACTGAAATGGATGACGAGCTTCGTCGACATTTTTTCGCAGAATCCGACTTCTGGACTATTTATTGGTGTGTGTATAATGCAGCGAGAGCTTTGGCCGATGCGAACTGTAAAACAAAACCAAAGGTTGTTCATAAAACCAAAAAGACGAATGCATCAACTCGCCATAAAGATAGGCTGGGCAAGACAGTACTTGTCCCGCATTCAATGTGTGATTGACTACATCACATCTGGCAAGAATTTTACCGTCAAGGTTCGAAAGGTTCAGCGCGAACTCCGCACCCGTAATCACACACTTAACAAGTCAAATCTGCTGACCATCAGGTAGCATATTGGTGAGAGAATCTGGATACTTTCTGACGCCAAAAGATGTATAGAGCGGAGAGGAAGGTGGGTCAGAGAAAATCAGCAGTTTCTATCTGACCCATCTCGACTCTTCCAAGACCCTCCAGTTACTGTCGATCACCCGCCCAAACCAGAAGAGGTCTAAGTATTTTGGAGAGATGTCTACGAAGTGCCGCATAGAGTAGACGAAGACTCAGATAACATAAATACATTCAAGGAGCTGTGTGATGCTCTCATAACACCTGATGAAGAATGCCCACCCATCACTACCGAGGCGGTGAAAAAAATATTAAGAGGGATGAAGAAATATTCCGCTCCGGGACCAGATGGTATCAAGACCTTCTGGTGGAAGAAGTTTCCTTCAACATATCAGCATTTAGCCCGTATTTTCGTCTCATATTTAAAGTCGGAAGAGCCAATTCCGGAGTGGTTCGTGGAGGTGCGCACAATGCTCCTGCTGAAAATAGCCAACTTAGCTGACCCGAAGAATTACAGGCCAATCACTTCTCTGAACACACTGTATAAGATATTCACAGCTATTCTAAATTATAGGATTGTTCGGGCAATTGAACTGGCGTGACAAGAAATTATGAATAACGCAGCTCAAAGAAAGGCGTAGCAGAATGCCTGGAGAACCTGCTCATCGATAGATGTGTCTGCAAAGACGCAGCATACTACCAGCGTGACCTATCGATGGCCTGGATTGTTTACCGGAAAGCTTAAGTGTTCATCCGCAAATCGTGAGGTGCATAGAGAGATTGATGTCGGTTTGGAAAACCAGATTCACTATCTCATCTGGGAAAAATTGTGTGACAACTAACAAGGTCACCATTTAGAGAGGTGTTTTTCATGGCGACAGCATGAGCCCACTTCTCTTTTGCCTCACATTATTGCCACTATCTTTAATACTTTGTCCTTCCGGCGATCTTAAGATCTATGCTAAAAACAAAGAGCAACTACATCTAGCTCTAGGGATTGTCGAACGATATACTAAGGAAATAGGAATGGAAATTGGTTCAAACAAATGCGCCATGGTTTATTTGAAGCGAGGAAAACTTAATAGCATCACTGAAGATCCTGAGCTCGTCCATTGAAGTGCTATACGACATCTTTACGCTGAAGACTCTTAAACATACCTAGGCGTGCCACAGAGCCGCATTTGGAATGTGACATCTATAAAGGATACTCTTCGAAGCAGGCACAAACGTATCATCCGGCAGGTTTGGTCTTCTGAACTGTCGACGAGAAACAAAGCATCTGCAACGAACGTGCTTGCGTCCCGGTAGTACTCTATTCATTTGGAGTGGTATCATGGACGAAGAACGAGCTCAGATCCCTTAATATCGGGACACGAAAGGTTATGCACATTAACAAAAGCATTAATCTAAAGTTTTCTGTTCCGCGACTCTATATCTCACGCCGTCAAGGTGATCGCGAAGTATTGAATCTTGAATGTCATCACAACAGGCTTATTCTGGGTACAGCACAGAGTGAAGAAAATGGAAGAGATTTTCTTCGTAAAATGGTCAGAACGCACGAAGAATTGGACAAAGGAGCGTTTCTGTACAAAGCAGCGGAGGAGGCTCCTGAAACACTCGGACTTAACTTCAGTATTACGGGTGATCAAAATGCATCAAATCTTATCTATCTCGAGTACTCACTCCTGAAAGCCCGGACTAAGAAAGCACAAGAGAAAAACTTCCGTGAACAGCTCCTCGATAAGAGGATGCACGGCATATTCCACAGAAATGTGGAGGATCACTCAATGTCGTGTGAGCTAACTTTTACTTACCTTAAATCATCCGGATTGAAGTCTGGCACGGAGGGTTTCATTTTGGCATGTCAAGACGGTGTCATTTCCACCTTAACATACCGTCGCCACATTTTGAGCGAAGACATTCCCTATGATAGTTGCAGTGCGTGCCATGCACACTCCGAGCGTTTAGAGCACATACTATCTAGTTGTCCTACTTATGCGGGAACGACCTACATCCAAAGGCTCAATGCGGCATTAAGAGTACTGTATTACTATCTCTGTCATTCTTACGACATTAACCTTAATATCGCTTCTCTAAATGCTCCTAGGGAAATAGAATTAATTGTCGAGAATGACAAGTGCCGCATATACTGGAACTTTATATTCTCGATAATTGTGTCTGTTGTGCACTCGAGGCCTGACATAATTCTTCTTGACTTCGAGAAGCGAATCATGTTCGTTATCGAATTTTCGGCACCAGCTGACAAAAACATTATAGCCGAGGAGAATGAAAAGAAAGAGAGGTATGGAGACCTAATAATGGAGTTGCTACAATTTTACCGGGAATATTCTGTTAAATTAATCATCCTTATCATTGGCGCTTTTTGAGGTGCCAAGCTTTCACTGGTTAGTAGCCTGAAAAGCATCCCTGCGTGTGAACAATATGCTAAAACACTTGCGGTTCTCGTTATGACAAACATTTAATTATATATACGATGGTTTAAAGATAAAGTGATCACATAAAGTAATAACCACTTTCCGTGGGTTCGCCGAAGCCGGAACTAATAATGGAAGTTAAAGTAAAAGGACTCACAAAAATAAAATAAAATGACTTACCATCCAGCAAAGATCTGAGTCTAGAACAAGAGGTAGTTTTAGTATAACATAAACGTGTTAGGACGGCGATGATCGTCATATCCCAAGTGCATCCCAGTTCAATTTCAACGCTAGGAACAGCACTAGACGGAACACCGTGTCAGACCGAACGAACCCTTCATCGCTTCCTTGTTAAGCAACCACATATCGCCTGGAACTCGAGGCGGCCATTGAAATACTAGCAGTCAGACAGCTAATGGGAACCATAGTAGTCCGTAGGACGGAACCATTTGATGTGGCGGACGCTAGTACAGAGGCACACATTGGCGGAGTCACCTCATTAAATCCTTCCCATTACATCCAGCCAATCAGCAGGAGCAACGCTTAACTTCTAAAAGTCGAGGGGAAGATGGTAGCCGAGACGAGGAACTGACACTTGTGTTTTTGGCTGCACGGCGTCCAGAGGTTTCTGGGAGAAAGAATATTGAAAATGATCCTAGGAACCATTGCAAGGATGGGATAACAGGAAAAAAGGGAACTGACAGAATGGCTTCGAGGTGGGAGGCCGCATGGATTCTAAAGTGAGTGTTTCCAGTCGCGACTCCAGGCTACCGCGGGGAACGACCGCGAAAGGCCACGCGTGGGCTCAATTTTTCTAGAGAGGGCTCGGTGGTACGGCTCGAGATTTCCGCGTTAGGACACGTCCCATGTTAGGGCACGTCCGGCGTGCGGGCGTAACGAGCGGCCATCTTGGGATGACTGGGCCTTACAGTAATTGCCGCTCGTCTCTTTCCAAATAAATAAATTAGTGTAATTTTTCTTTTTAAAAAAATTGTCATTTTATGAAAATATCTAAAGAACTTTCCAATAATAATCTAATTTCGGAGTGCTATCTCTTCATTGCGTGACCCCACTCCTATTTTCTGTCTCATGAGCGTGTGTGCAATTAAGAAATCGAGCGACCTGCCAATTTTGGGCATCACCGGATTTAAATTTCCTCGGACAGGGGTAACCCTATCTGGCTTCACCAAATGATAATAAACGAGCTTTGGGGGTGGTTCGTGGGTTGGAAGAGCGCGACCCATGGATTTGGTATTTTCGGCAATGCCATGGAGGTGATTGGGCAGGTAAGTGGCTAGCCATTTTCATAGCTAGCTTGCCATCTATGACATCCGGGGCCCTTCTTCCTCCTCTTCCCTGTTTTTTCCTCTTGATCCTTATCTCCTTCATCATAAGCCTTCATCATCGCCGATATCTTCAACAATTCGTCAATAATCGTCTCGCTTTCGTCATCATCTGAGTCATCCAGGATTTCAGGATCTTTTCGTGCATTTTCAGGACAGGAATTTCAGAAGAACTTCTAAAACAGGGTGCTTTGTTGTCCTGACTGGAGTGAGTTCAGCCGTAGTTCACTTTCATCCCCAATCTTCTGGACTCCTTATGACTCCGCACCAAGTTTGGACCTGATGGTAAGTGCGAAAATGAGGCTACCGTGCTGCTTCTACTGTAGGTCGAAGTAAAGTAAGATTTATGTTTATAAAAGATTGAATGCTTTTACGGTGATTCATTTTGATAAAAAGAGATATTTCGGGTTCTAATCGTGTAAAAAACTACTAATTTTGTCGACGTTTCGTGAACATTGCAGTTCACTTCTTCAAGCCTGATCTGAAACTAAGGTTTCCGATTATGTTATTCTTATGTATACTCACTACGATGCCGGTGATTGGCCAGAGCGCCCCACCGTGAGGACTGGTCGAACCTGATTGGCCAATCAGGTCTTTTTTTAAATCCGACAGGATGAAAACACAAATCGGATTGATATTATATCCGTTGTCCCTATTGATGTTATTAGTGTTTTATGATTTCAATTGCTCCTTTATGCGTTCTTGGAAAGATATTGTGTGTTTTTGCAATGACTGTTGTTTTGTCAAATAAAATGTTCTGTCCTATTCAATATTATGTTTAGCTAGTGATGATGTGAAATTTTTTAGCCTTACTTTACTCTCATGTTCCTTTATACGTTGGCTCACCATTCTCCCGGTTTCTCCAATATGGACTTCGTCACCAGAACAAGGGATTTTATATACTCCTGGATCATTGAGGGGTGCCTTTTTGTCTTTGAGGTTATTTAGTAGTTGTCCTATTTTCGCAGGGGGTTTAAATATGGTTTGGATGTTGTGTTTGTTGAGAATTCTTCCTATTTGTTCTGTGACACCTTGGATGTAGGGTAGGGTGGTGGACGTTTGTCTCTCTCTTTCTTTTGTAGGTTGTGTTGACTTGTTTTTTGAGTGGATTTTATTATTGCTTTATCAATTTGTTTGTGCAATCGTTCTGTATTAGGATTTGTTTCAGGTTTTTTCATTTCTTCTGTAAGTTATCTTTATCTGTTATGGAGACAGCTCTGTATACAATGGAGTTGATGACCGATTGTTTTTGAGATGGATGTTGGTAGGAGGAGATATCTAGGTATCTGTATAAATGGGTGGGTTTTCTGTAAACTTCATGTCCTAATGTGTTATCAGATCTTTTTAAACTAATGCGCTCAAGAAAGGCAACTTTCCATTTTATTTAATTTCTATGGTGAACTGGATATTATGGTGTAATCGATTAATGAAATTGAAAAACTTATGTAGTTCATCTCGTCCATGTCGCGAGGTGATAAAAGGGTCATCAACGTAACGGAACCAAAATTCCGGTTTAAGCTTGGCTTGGTTGAAGATTTTAGTTTCTAGATGTTCCATAAATATGTTGGCTATTACAGGGGAGATTGGGGATCCCATTGCTGCCCCTGAGCTTCGTTCGTAGAATTAGTTATTGAAAGATAAGTAAGTATTATTGAGATGGTGTTCTATCTAAGTTATGAGCTCGGGAGGGAAGTTTGTAAAAGATTTAATAATATCAATTGTATCGGAGATTGGTACTTTCGTG
The DNA here is from genome assembly GCF_010883055.1 of Belonocnema kinseyi. NCBI lineage: Eukaryota > Metazoa > Arthropoda > Insecta > Hymenoptera > Cynipidae > Belonocnema > Belonocnema kinseyi. The sequence continues at coordinate 25,625,574 of NC_046659.1, read as the reverse complement.
AAGAGAGATACTATGTCGAAACTCACTATTATGTCTTGAGGTTGAATGTGAATCTATAGTATCTTTTTGATAATGTCAAATGAGTTTTGGACGTGGTTGATAGAGTTTCCTGTAAAAGGATTCAGTTTTGTAGCGAGGAAGCGTGCTAGGTTGTCCACGATTTTTTTGTTATAGCCTTCTTTATTCATTATTATTGTTGTGTTGCCTTTGTCTGCGGGTCATATTATAATTTCTTTATTCCGATTGAGTTATTTAATTACGGGGTTTTCTTGTTTTTATTAAGTTTGAGGAGTGAACTTGAGCTTAACGTGAAATTTTGGCTGTTCTAAGATGCGGTGTACTGCAAGAACCGCATAGAGTTTTATGCGGCGGATGCAGTTAATTATTATTATTATTATTATTTCAACAATATACCAAAAGAGCAAAAGTGTGCACCCTTACGTCACACCAGATATCCTAGAATCGCCGTCTTTACTTATCCTAAACTTTGTAAACAAAAAATGTTTGTGTTGCAATTTAATGAAAATTTTGAGGTTATTTTTCAGTTTTAAGATTGTAAACTTAAAAAAAAAGTTTGCTTTACGATAAATATACAAAAATGTCATCATATTTTCTTAAAAAGTCCCTTGAAATATGGATATGGATAACGGACATAGTGAACATGGGCTCCCTTATTTTACCGCTCACTGTCTATGCTCTAGATATACTGGACCGTATCCAAGATGCCTCACTGAGGGAGGTTTTCATATGTTTGATCTGTACTTCCATCTCCGTCCTTCACTCGGAAGCCAATGAGATTGCATTGTAATTCAGAAGATCACTTATGGGCATTAATCTCTAATTGGTTGTAGTGTTTTTTTTTATTTTCTGCAGCCCTTCTTTGAAGATTTTTTGCATTCTTCCTTTTCCTTACTTTCTCCTTCTGTTCTTTTCTTCTTCTAATTCTCTCGTCCTCTAACTTTCCTTCTTTTCTTTTTCTTACCGCCTCCTTCGCATATGTTTCTTGCCGATATTTAAGCAATTTCTTCTCTCTCTTTTTCTTTTTTTCTTTTTCTTGTTGTATTTTTAATTTTTCAAATACTTCTTTTAATTTTTTCACTTTTTCCTTTTGTCTCCGCATTTCCTCCTCTTCTTTTTGTTTTTCTCCTTTAATCTTTGGATTTCAAGATTAACCTTGGGTCCATTTATCTGAAAATACTTGTTTCTCTGTTTTGTCTATTATTTTGTAAATGTATGTGTTTGTCATTTTTTTGTCTTTGTCAGTTGTGTAAAAATCAAATCATGAACATGCATGCCATCTCAAAGAAAAATTCGAAATAAAATCTACTCTTTATTAATTAATTTTTTGACAACTTTAACGTTCCAATTACCTACCGATTTTTTCCCCTTTTTTGTTTTTTAATTCGTAAATTGTTGGTGAAATCTTCGCTTTAATGAAAAATGGTCCTCAGAAATTTTTATTCAATTTCTGAGCTATTCCTTCCCTTTTATTTGATAAAGTTCTATTGGCTTTTAGAACTTGTTTGCCAATTTCAAAACTTATGGGCCTTCGTCCAAGATTGTAATCTTAAAATTCTAGTTCGGTTTTTCCGTCTAAAACTTTATTCAATGCTTGCATGGGTTGGAGCTATCTACCTAAATTTAAAAAAGCTAGTGTGAATCTTGTAGAAGAATGTTTACTTGTATTTAAAGCAAATTGCAGATCATCCAAATTTCCAACCCATGCCTTATGGTTGTTTTCTGAGTATGCCTTAATTGTCGTTTTAATTGACCTATTACACCTTTCAGTTGGATTTGCCTGTGCATGATATTTAGGAGTTTTCGATTGTCTAATATCAAATGATTTCGTTAAATTAATGATTGATTTGTTTACGTATTGTTTTCCGTTATCCGTGAATAATATTCTAGGCGTTCCCCATTTTGAAATTATACGTTTATGAAATTCTTTTTCAACTGTTGACGATAATTTATTTTTTACTGCAATTATTTCTACCCATTTTGTAAACATATCAACTAAAACTAAAATGTATTGATTTTTGGATTTTGTCATTGGCAGTGGACCCATCATATTTCAAAGTTTCAGAATACATTCCTGGCCAAAAATAATTTTCGGAAATTTTGGCATACGTTTTTTCCATACCTAAGTGACCTGCTTGTTTATTATGATGATTTTCAATTAAAACTGGTTCCCTTAGTTCTTTTGGTATTGTTAATTTTCTCGATTTCTTAAAAATATTTTTCTTTGTTTTCTACAACTCTTGATAAAATACTAGAAACTTTCATTTTATTTTCTTTTGATCTTGATAATGCCTCTGGGACATGGTTTAAACTTTCCTTTCTGTACAAAATTTCGTAATCGTACTATAATAATTCTAAAGCCCATCTTGATAATCTATCTGTTGGATTCTTTAAATTGTGCAACCATTTCAAAGCAATATGATCGGTGATAACCTTAAAAGAATAACCTTCTAAGTATGGTCTAAATTTTCTAATCGCCCAGACTACTGCTAGACATTCCTTTTCTGAAGCAGAATATTTACGTATCGGTTTCAAGTTGTAATGGACTTTCAAAATCAAGGTAAGCTAAAATTGGTGCTGTTGTTAGTAAATGTTTAGTAGTCATAAATGCCTGTTCCTGTTTTTCAGTCCATTCCCACTTTACTTCCTTTTTTAATAGCTTTTGTAGGGGTTCTAATATTTCTGCAAATTTCGGAATAAGCTTTCTATACCATGAAGCCATTTCTATCAATCTCTGAATTTGTTTAACCGTTTTTGGTCTTGGAAAATTTAAAACAGGTTCGATTTTTTCTTGATCTACCTGTAACCCTTTTTCGTTTACTTTGAAACCTAAATATTTTATTTCGGAACATCCAAATTCACATTTATCCGAACCGATTGTAAAACCTGCATTTTTAATTTTGTCCAACACGATTTCCAAATATTCTGAATGATCTTTAAACATTTTTGAAACTATTATAATGTCTTTAAGATAACAAAATACATGTGGCTTTAATTCTGGTGTTATTATTCTGTCCATAAGGCGTTGGAATTTAGCAGGAGAATTGGTCAAGCCAAATGGCATCCTTTTTAATCGATACATTCCTTTGCCCGGTACAATAAAAGCTGTAATTTGTTTCGATTCTTCGTCCAGTGGTATCTGTTGATATGCTGAACGAAGATCGATTTTAGACATGTATCTTGCTGATCTCAGTGTGTCTAATATTTCAGATATTATAGGAATTGGATACAGATCTTTTTTAGTGATTTTATTTACTTTTCTAAAATATAAACGGAATCTATATTTTCCATTAGGTTTCTTTATCATGACTATTGGATTCTACCAATCACTATTGGAGGGTTCTATCATTTTTTCTTCTAGTAGTCGGTCTACTTTCTCGTACATAAACTCTCTTATTTTCGGTGTTACGTAATAGTATCTTTGGTTAATGGGTTCGTGGCCGTGCACATCTATTTTATGGCTAGTCAAATGGGTAGGTTTTAATCATGTGCCCTGATCTATTACTTTTCTTTTAATTAAATTTTCTAATTGAATTTGTTGTGCTTCATTCAACTCTACTATGCCTTCAGAGATTTCCTCGCAAAATTCTAAATTTGTCTTCTTTTCTATTTTTACGCGTGTAATATTATTATTTGTTACCGCATTGATTCGAAAATTATATTAATTACTTTTTCTAATTGCGAATAATTTTTCTATTATCAAATAACTGTTTTCCTCCTTTTATCGGTTACCGTTTTTAATTTTAGAATTATTTTTCTCTTTGTAGCATTCCAATGGCCTTTTAAATTAAGTATCTAAATTCCTATCTTTATTTTTCATGCATGCTTTCCTATTTATTTTATCTCTATCCTTATTTGTTTTCCTATCGCTCTCTCTCTGTTATGACTAGCCTGCTTATCTAATCTCTGAACGCCCACGCTGGCACGTGCCAGTGTTGAGTCGCTCGCCTTGTAGGGTTTAGGGTGTGAGGCACCATGCCCCCGTGCACTCTGTGCCGGCTGAGGTTCTGGCGAGATCGATTCTAGTGCATCACCTGTAAGGAGGGGTTGGGTTGGGGTGGGGTGTGTGGCGAAACGGGAGAAGAGACCTCACACGGTAGCAAATCTGTCTTTCCCTCGCATGTCGTTTCGCAGGCTAACCTTCGTTCCGAATTTTAATTAACTTTTCTCACTTTCCCTATTCTTACTCTCTTTCTTATTCTCTTACATTATCAGCTCCTGCATTTTAATTAAGTACCAGTCTGAATAACAAATATTTTTCCGCATGACCTATTTTGATTGGGATTAAGACTTGTCCTGTAATATTTAATTTTTGTCCATTAGCTACTATTAATATGTGATTAATTGTTTTTTTAATTTCGTAGTCTAATTATTTGTCTGCTTTCATTAATTTTACACCAATCTATAAGTGAGTTGCACCGGTGTCAACTAACACTTCATATTTATGAGTTAAAAAGTCAACCATAAGATGAAATCTTGTTTCTTCCAAGTCATTTGTGTCTGTGTTAAGTAATTCTGGTGGACTCTGGTTTTGTCTGCTATTTTCTGCCTTTAATAGCGACCGTTTGCATTTCCCTGATTTAAACTAAACCAACAATTACGTCGAAAATGGCCTATTTTCCCGCAATTGTAGCATGTTAAGGGTTCTCGTGATCTATAATTAAAATTTTTGTTTCCTAAGTTTGGATCTATAAAATCCTGTCGGCTTGACTTTATTTCATCATTCCTATTATCCCTACTATTTTCATCTTTTAAATGTTTTGAATTTTTATTCTGATTTTTATTATCCTTTTTGTCTTCTAACTTGCTATTATTTTCTTCCTCGTTATTAAAAGCGCTGGTATTTGCGGAGAATTATTCGTTTGTTGTGTCTGTGGGTTCCCTAACAGCTGATTCATTGTATACAATAATGTTTGGCCAGCTGTGTATTGATTTTTGAAATTACTGCATAAACCTCTGATTTCCTGGGTATATTTGATAATTTATATAATTCAAATTATTATTTGGAAATCGTCGATTAAAAAATTTTGGAATTTTCATTGGGAAATCTTGGTTTGTGTTGTTGCATGTTTTGTTGGTTAAGATACCTCGGCCTAAATAGTTTTTGTTGATTTTGATACTGATTTTGATTTCTATTCTGATTCTCATTTTCAATATTATTTGGACTATTATCATTTCCCTGATCATTTTTATTTTCGTTATTTTTATTATCCTCTTTATCTAAAATGCTTCATTGTTGACCTCTAATTTTAGATATTGCCAATTCTGTTTCCTATTCTCGCCCTAAGATTTCTAATTCGGAAAAACTTGAAAATGCATTTCTTGAAATGTAAACTTTATATTCGATTCTTAAATTTTCATAAATCTTTCTTAATTGACATTCTAGACTCGGAAGTGGCATTAATTTTTCAAATAATTGTTTAATTTCTGTTATAAACGCATGAATATTTTGGTCTTTTTTCTGATTGCAAAATTTTATTTTGTTTTTGATTATTTCTGTATATCTCTCATTTAAATAAGTTTCTTTAAAATCTTCAATAAATTTCTGGAATTTTATTCATATTATTTTCATTCATCTCTTCTCTTTCCGTATCGCTCCCTCTACTTCTATCCATTCTACTTTGCATTTCTCTTTCGTATTGTGGAAAATGCGATTTTTTTATAATTGATTGCCTGTGTATCGGTCTCGGTAATGAGTATTTGTCCCCTTGACCGTTACCCCTATTTATTGTCCTTCTATTCCGTACACCTGCTAACGAGTGCCTTTGCTTATTAAAATCTAATTCTGTCTCTTCGAAATAAACTGTATTTTGCACATTTCTTGGCTCATTACTTTGACTAAATGAATTTTTACTTGAATTTAAAATTCTATTCATTTCATCATATCATATTTGTCTGATAGTTCTTTAATTTTAATTGCATCGCTTTTCTTTTCTTCAACATTCATTAATTCTTGTACCTATTCTTGCTCTTTCTGCTCTTTCTCTGTCTATTCTGTCTTTCTTTTTTCTCAGAGTTTCTCCGCGTTTTAACCGACTTGATTCTATTCGTTCTTTTTCTTTTTCTAATTTTTCAAGTTCTTTTCTCTTACTTTCTATTTCTCTACCTATCCTATTCGTTTCCAGATCGCTATTTTCTAGATTCGTAACATTTTCGTCTTCCATGTTCCAATTTCCTAACGTATTTTCAGTATCGAGAGATAGTAAATGAACTATATTTATGTGTATAGGCCGGTTATGTCTGTGTGCGTTTGGTGTACTTACTGTGCACGTTTTTGGTTGTGTCGTCGTTTTCGGAATTGCACCTTTTGTTTTATTTCTATCTATTACCCCCCAATCTAATTCTCTTTTAACCGTTATCGATTCAAAATTTCTATCTAGTTCTTGTCTTTCGTTATTCTTTTCGACTGATTGACTCTGTATTTTCATTAGTTATCAGTGCTTGTGCATTATCTTCCTCGTCTCTTATTTCTTGAGCTAATCTAATCTCATTATTTTCTCGGATCTTTTCTACCGAATTCGCCATTATTGGAATAAATTTTATTTTTCCAGATCTTAAAATCATTCAATTTGATCTACTTCCTTTTTCTATTTTTATCGACTAGCTCATGGGTTCTTATGGCTGATTAATAAGCGGCACGTTTACTCAGGTGAGCGTCTCGCTTTTTACTACTGGGGAGTGTGTGTGGCCTTACCACGTAGCGGAAGAATCCTGCTACAAGGAGTACAAGTAAGGAGTTTTATCTCAGGGTAATTTTATTTATTATTGTCGATGGTGGAACTTGAAATTGGGCTGTTATTTCACCAACGTTTTATCAGACATATATAACCTTTTTCCTTCACCATTTTTTAAAATAAGAAATTTTTCTCTCTAATGTCATACAGGCATCAATCAATTAAAATTTTTTCCTCATCATTTAACGACTTCCGCTCTCGACCGGGAGAATTTTTGAAGGGATTGTGGGTTTTCTGGAGGGCGCAATAGTGGGTGGGACCTGATGCCCCACAATCGATAGTTAATCTCGCCGGTTATCCCCGAGAGCAGGTGGAGGTGGTGGATGGTCTTTAGATTAGGCAGGGTTGAAGTGCTAAGTTTTGTACTAGCGGATGGCGTTGTTGGAGCTCGAGAACAGCAGGGGGTTGGAGTTGGTACGCGCGATACTCGGTAGCAAGACTAGACGACGACGACTACGAATTACTACCTGTCTTCGGGGCAAGATCGCGGTAATAAAGACTGATTGTGTCTCTTTCCACTCCATCTCTCAAGCCCACAGGGCCGTGACTGGGTGGGGCGCTTATAACTCTGCTATAAATAGTTATTGTTAGTCAGTCTTTTCCTCGTGTGTGCACAGTGTCCATGAAAGCAGAAACGGTGGAAGCACAAATCTCCGCAAGAGACTTAACAAAGTTTAACAAGACAAACTTTGAGTCCTGAAAGTTCCAAGTAAAGTCATTATTAACGCTTTATGGAATCTCAGACGCCGTGGATGATTTAAGGCAGCAACCCGCTAACGCGGCATCAGTTGAAGGTAAAGCCTTTGTAAAGGACAATATCAGAGCCATTTTCCTGATTGCATCGACTCTGGAAGCCTCTCAGCTCGAGGGCTTGCTTACATGTGCTACAGCTAGAAAGATGTGGAATAAACTGAGTATCATTCATGAGAAAAAATCGCCTGCGAGCAAATGACTCCTAACTCAGCGTTTTTATGATTACACAAGAAATCCAACCGTCTCTTTAGTTTAACATGTGGCAATGGCTCAAAACATGTCTACGCGACTCATGGATGTTGGAGAAAATATTTCAAGCGTAACCATAATGGCGAAAATTTGAGCGCGTCTTCTATAGAAGTACAACAATTTGCAAACAGCCTGGGATAGCGTAACTACAGAGAACCAGATGCTGGAAATCTTAGATGAAAGGCTCATAAAGGAAGAAAGTCGTCTAAAAACAAACGACGAAGCGACAACCTCCTTTTCAGACTTGAGTCTCAATGTCAGCCGAAAATCTACGATGTCAGTGCTGAAAGGTGACTCGTCGAAGAAGCGAAGCAGAAGCGTCGAGTGTTTTTAAGCCTGAGGAAACCACGCCCGAGAGTGCCGTAAGAAGAAACGAGACAACAAATCCGACCAAGACAGCAGCGAAACGAAAGATTTATTCTTTATCGTATCGTCTTCCAGTAACAGCTTTGAATCGTCATCTCAAGAAAAGGACAAAATGCCGACATGTGAGCAGATCGACCAGCTGCTAAGTTCATAAATGAAGGATGTTTGGCTTGCTGACAGTGGGGCATCCAGGCACATAATCTATTGACGCAAGTGAATAATGAGACTTGTAAAATCAAAGGTTCGGGAACAATCATAATTGAAAAATTTATCAATGGTGAGTGTTTGTTTGTCGCGCATAGAGCATGTGCTTTACGTGCCAACATTTCGCAAAAATGTATTCTCGATCGGTGTTTGTACATTGAATGGTTTCGATGTTTTGTTCCGTGGTCTTGGTTATGTTTACGCGCGACAACAAAGTGGCAGCTTTATGATTCATAGTAAACGAGATCTACAAGATGTTCTTCAATACCAAGTTCTCGAAAATAAGTTCAAGCGAGCAGTTTGTGAGATGATCGAAAGACGTTCAGTCTGAGAACTAAAGCTGCAAACGAAGGATTATTTTCTCTGCGTACCTTGCGAACTTGGTAAATGTCACAGACTTCCCTTTAAAAAGAAACCTGTCAACAGACCTACAAAATCCGAAGAAATTGTGCACTCTGATGTGTGTGTGTGTTCCTCTCTCAGTAGAATTCCTTTCAGTTGCAAGATATTACCTGTTGCTTTCAAGGACAATGCATCAGGCTTTGTACATGTCTACTTCTTAAGGCACAAATTTGATAGAACTGAAAGGTTTAAGCCATACGAAAGCACCCTACACGACTCAGTAGAATGGGAAGTGTGAGCGTGAGAACAGAACAATCGTATATTGTACTCCTACGACGCTGCATGCGAAGATCTTTCCAAAAACTTGCGAGCGGTAAACACAGCAGTCTACATCCTTAATCGTACTGAATTGACAGGGCGTTCCGGGAAACCACCATATGAGTTATGAACTGGAAGAAAACCTAAGCTCTCTTACCTCAGGGTTTTTGGTTTAAAAGCTTTTGTCAATATGTACACAAATTTTAGTATGATGCTCAATGTTAAGTCGACAAATGCTATACTTGTAGGATATGAGAAAGACTTGTCAAACTATCGAATTTAGAACGCTGGATATGATCGAAAATGAACGCCAGGCCCTGCCCGATGAACCTTTAAACAAGGCAAGACGTCTCGACAGCACGTACTATTGAATAAAATATCTTTTACTGAAATATCAGCCTTTTCTCAGTTTATTCTCTTAAGAATGCAAAGAAATTTTTCGCTGAGAGAGAGAGAGGGGGGGGGGGTGTAGTTCGCATTTCAAATTAAACTCCACATTATTGTAATTCATAAATAAAAAAAAGATATTTTACTCAAAATATTCAAACATACGATGACTTAATTAAGACTAAGCTAATTATTGAAAAAAGAGGAAATGGCTGTACAGCCGCTCTACCTATAATAAAATGCTGTATTGCCTAGAGCAAATAAACTGCTCATCTTACTTAATGCTATTAATTTAATTCTGCGTTATTATTAATCGTGGATCTTTTCAAAAGCCGATATCACACCTTAAATATAAACATCCTGGAATAAAGATACCGCCATCCGGTCTAGATTAAAATAAAAAGAACTGCTGCTTCATTGGAGGTAAAAAATATTCTGGGCAAGACGCCGTAATCGAAATACATTATTCTTTCAAACTAACGACTCATCAATTTAAACCAGAGAAAATTGCTTGCCGGAGGAAGTACCATTCTACTAACGAGTTTAGCAGCACTCGGGAATAAAAAGGATCCTTCGACAGTCTTATTCCAGTCTCGTTCGGAAGAAGAAAAAAGATAATGTCACATACTGATAACGATCTGTTTGTTCAGTCAAGGCATCACTAAGAAGAACCGGACCTCACGCTTTTGTGACTATGTACCCCGTCGCTCCCGTCTTTCATGGCGTAGGAATACCTGGTGCGTAGGAGTGCCTGATGTGTGTTTCGAACCGGTAAGATCATGAGTCCTTTTCGACATGTGCGGGTATTTTATCCGCTTGTCGCCCACGTTGTGCAGTCCGCCACTGCACTCACGACCGCGTCTGCATGCGGGTTGAATGCTGGCTGGTAATAGGTGATAGATTTTGCGTTTGTTTCTCCCCCTCTTTGGTTGATTCCGCGGTGATTCGGACGAAAATCGATCCGCAGAGAAACCACAGATAACAAAAATATAATTAATAATAGTTTAATCTCGAATTAATTGTGACTTTTCCTTGTAGTTCTGATCGTGTAAAAACCCTAACTTTATTCCGCATTGAAAAAACGGAATCCTAACCATGAAAATGGTTGGCTCTTGAGAGCCTATATGTCTTCCTGTCAAGCCTTTTCCGATTAGGGTGTTGGAAACGGAGATGCCTTTGATGATTCTGTGTTGGCCTCATGAAACATTGTATTATAAGCAACTGCAGAATCAGTGGGGAAGTGGTGGTCCATTTTTGTCTGGGGAGATTAGATTTAAAGAGAATTTGATTTAATAATGGGTATTTCGAATATCTCACCACCTTTTGCATTTTGTCCGCAAGTTTCTTAATAGCTAGTTAACACACAGTGATGCTTTTCAGAATATAAACCCCTCCACTGTCAGTGACACATACATGGGCACAGAAAGTCGTGCCACTTTTGTATTATGACATATATGGAAGAATAAAAAAAAAAATTATTTAACTTGATCCGATTTGATTTTCTTGAATCTTGAGTTTTTGGGGTCGCTGAATTCAGATTTGATTTTGGAACTTCGACATTCCAAGCGGCGGATCCAATACGGCAGACATGAATTCGTTAAAAACTTTCATCCATGATCAAAATTGGTGATAATTAGGCTTTTGGGGGTCACTGATGTAAGTCGTTTCCGCATGAGTTGTACAACTAGATAGTAAGCGTGTTAGATGCTCTGAGTTTGCATGACACGCTCTGCAGCTATCATCGGCAATTCCTTGGTTCAAAATGTGGTGACGGTATGTTGGAGTGGAAATTACACCGTCTTGACATGTCAAAATGAAACCCTTCGTGCACGACTCCAACTCTAGGATGATCGGCATTATTGTCCGACCCATTGTGGAAAGCTCTTAGCGTTCGATTGTTTCGAACGGCTCTTACTAAAACTATGTTTGGTGTTATAATTGCTGTCCCCACTAGAAGCTAGGGAAAGGGGTTCGTCTACCCTTGGAGAGCCCCGCGTGCAAGGGTAAGGCTGTATTCTCTGAAAGGTCGGCCAGTATCTCAGAGTCACATTTTGATACACCTCACCCAGGTGCGATTCAGATTTCGGCGCGATTGTTGTGTCTCCGCTTGGGGGTTCATACCTTCGGGACCAACGCTGGACGATTACCCGCGACTGCTTATTAATTATTTTAACCATATTCGGCAGAACCCCTTGGTACAGGGACTCTATATGGGTAAACCGAGGACGCTTTGGGTGGCTTTGCCATAGGCCCTTCGATTTGATTCCAGAGGAATTAAAAAAGAAACCGATATTAGGGTGTACCAAAAAAATGAAATGTTATTGGTACAAAATTAGCATTGTGTTGTGTGGTGTTTGTCTTTTACCACTGTTATCCTTACACAATTAATTAATTTCTTGCCGTAGGCTATCCGTGATTTCTGAGAGCTACCTGCTGCCACTCCATGTTTTTAGTCGTTTTCTTCCTGATGGCCTATAAACTTTCTTACGATGCGACAGGGGTTTAATAAAACCGCCTTTTTAGCTGCTGCCAGTACCCTGTTTACTCATAAATGTTCAATGAATATTCCGTGCACACCGTATTTTACCTGTAGTCGAGAGCATAATAGGATAAATAAATGCATGTTTCACATTCCTCTATATTGTCTTTACTTCAGGCCTCAGATCGCTATACTTATGGATCTTAGTTGTATAGGTTGCCTGCGAATTCCGGTTAAGTGGACAAACAATGTCAATGATTCAGACTATTTCAACTTTTTTTCCTCGCTTCACGATGTCAAGTCGATTGGCTCGGATTTAATAATCCGTCGGGATAGTAACATCCCAATATAAGATGTAATCTTCGTTTTCTAACACGGACATTGACATATACCTATAGAAGGACATCCATTCTGTAAAAAATCCTAGGTTTAGGTCACCACATTTTGATGTAACCCGTGTTTGCGATCATTTTTAGTGCTGATAACCCTGTCCTGAATCGCAATGACGATACCTTCCATTTTTGGATACAGGATGCCCTTTTTCAGCCATATATTGGATGCATCACTATCTACTTGATGTTGAACTAATGTTTTGAAGTGCTCGGTGTCGATGACTTTTTGTCTTAATTGCGTTTCTAATTCATCCATGGCCTCTACCCTGCTATTCAATGCCTCCTCTGTGGACAAATTGAAAGGCCTATAGTTAAGCTTCGCTTTAAAGGTGCAGTGAAGGCAGTCGTTAGGATTTTCTTAACTATCATCTGCTGAATACACTTAAATTCGAGATGTTTATATGACTCACCCTCAGCTTCTGCCTCGATGTCATTCTCGAACTCGTTCTCTAGCTCTGCGATCCCCAATTTTCCTTTGGTCAAATGCACTGTTCTAAATGTATCTAGTTCAAACTTAATGTGAATAAAATTGGAAAACTGCTTTGTGACATTGATTAATTGCTGCAGTTTCTGGTCCGATCTAGGTTACAGCTTCAGGTTATCCATGTATGGAAGATAAGTCAGTTGGTGACCATCCTCATTATCATATATTCTAAACCAATGCGATATGCTATTCAGTATTTTTCTTAATGGATTCAAGGATAAACAGAAACATAGGAACTGAAGGAGTCTCCTTGAAAGATACACGTTGTAATGTGCATTGATCCTTCTTACCCTAGTTGTCGATAATCAAAATACTTGATTCTTGTACCCCAAATTATCATCGAAGGACTTAAAAAGTCGATGATGCGTGGGCAGATTTTGTAAATTTTTAATACTTCAAACAGCCCGCGAGTGTTTACAACATCCTTTTTGGTCTTCTGCAAGGATTTCATTCTCATCTCAATAAGAATATACCTTATCTGCAATGAAAGTTATAACTTGGCATCAAATCTGTGTGTTCGATGATCTTCTGAAAACCCCTTGCCAATGCAGGATGCACGCTCGTTAGGTAATTGTACTAGAAGTTGTGCACCATTTCTGGACCTGGAGCTCTCCAGTTCCACTCTGCATCTAAATTGCTTAGGTTTTTTCACCTACGCAGTCTAGCAGTAAAAATATCAAATCTCTGCCATTACTGTCCTTACATCCATATCCAAACTGATTTTCCATAGTGGATGTCGATTCCTTCCAAGGTAAAATACTTCATTCGTAAGCCTAGTTCTGCGGCCCAATGTACTAAAGTACAGCAGCACAATATACAAGAGTTTGAACCTCTAACGCAGTTTTTGTTGCGTTCAAATGCATAGGTAAAACTCTGTTGTTCAGGTGTTCTATTAGTGCACGCGGATCCTTTGCGATGCTCATATTGGTCACAGAATGTCTTTGTGTTGGTTCTGTATGTCTGAACTCTATTGAAGCATGAACAAAATTCCTTTCAAGGTGCTGTAGTTTTCCTGGGATTTCGCTGTTCACGTCCTTGCTATTAATTTATGAATGTGGTTCTAGTGAAATCGGTACTTTATATTCATTTTCCCCAGCATCTGTGCCTTTAGCTTCAATCAAATCTTCGTTTTCGAAATCTTTCAAAGGGAGTTTATCAATAAGAAGCTGCTGTTCCACTTCCATTTTGATATACTTGCTTTGAAATTCTTTTATCTTTTATTCATTAAAATTCCCATTCTTTTCAAACAATGTCTTGTTTAGACTACATTCTGGAAGATTTTCTTGCTGCTGACTTTGTACAATATCGTTTTGCCGCACACAATGCGCATCTATTGCATGCCAATCGCGTTAATTTTACTCTTATCCTTTTTTTGGTATATCCAGGCCTTGTAACCGTACAGCATGTCTTTTGCGTTATTGAAAACGCATAATCTCAAAATTTATAAGTCAGAATTCATAAATCTCAAACCCCAATATACTGCAAACCCAAAACCTCAATCTCGGAGAGTTTTAGCCTTATAACTCCATACGCCCATCATTTCATAACCTCTAAAGTCACATAACCCTATAACCTTAACAGCACCACATCTCTATAACTCCATCACCTTTAATCTTGTAATCCTACAACCACATTACCCTATAACCATAAAATGCAACAGTAAATGTACTTACATGTTAGACTTGAGTTCAGAGTCTGACAGTTTTGCCGTGTGTCGTCATCTAGAGCACCTCATGCGGAGACGGCGGGCCAACGGAGTTGTTCCGCGATCCGGCAAAGTCTCTGGATCATGGCGCTCATGCCGTCATGGTCAGTACTGCCAGATATAATGATTTGTCGGTATTTGTACCGATATTTAAGCTAATAAAAAATACGAACACTGACACCGATTTTTCAGAAAATGTGGATATATACTGGTTTTTCGTAAAACTAAACGGAAATGATAAAAACATTAATTACGAATGCAAGAAAATACAAAAAATTACAACTACGAAAAATGTGTTAGTTTAAAGAATTAAACTTCATATTCACGTCGCTTTTTGAACAAAAAATGCACCTAAAGAATACGCCTTAACTTAAGAGGACGTAATAATGATTTTCTATCATAACAGAACATTTTTTAATTACAATACAAGATTATTAAATTTTAACGACAATTGCAATACCACACATATGCTCACACGTGCATACAACTTGTACCCTCTGCTGTGCCCAGAATAAGCATCGGGCCAAAAGAATTTCGGGGACTTTTTTGCTTATTTTGTTGTGCACAACCCCCCCCCCACAAAATGAACTACAGTTCTCGCGGGACACCCTGTGTGTATGTATATGTGTGTGTGTGTGTGTGTGTGTGTGTGTGATTTTCGCTTTTAGTGATATTAATTTGTTTTAATTGGTAGAATATAAGTTCTAAGCATCCATGTTTTCTATGTGAATGGGACAAACGAGCTTATGCCGAACGTTATGTGAGAAAATATTGGCCAAGTAGACACAACATAACTCCAGGATCTGAAAATATCATAAAACAGAGTCGAATATGAATAAATAAAATAATCCTTCCGTCATAACACATTCAGCTGGGACCTGTAAAACAATTCGTCAAAGCAATTAATACTACGGAGAGTGAAGCTCTTATGTACATGTTTCAAAAGTTTCCTAAACTGTCCTATGCGAAAATAAGAGAAGGTGTTTTTGATGGACCACAAAATAGAGAACTTTTGAAAGATGATTAATTCCAAAAAAGAATGTTGAAGATGGAGAAAGCAGCTTGGCAAAGATTTAGAGACGTTATGACAAAATTGCTAGGAAATAGGAAAGATCCTAATTAAGTGACTATAATTGAAAATATGATACAATATTTTTAAAAAATGGGGTGCCTAATGAATCTAAAACTGCATTTTCTTTATTCTTACATTTAGTACTCTCCTGAAAATGTAGGCGACTATAGTTAAGAGCAAGGTGAAAGATTTCAGCAGGATTTAAATGATATTGAAAAGAGATATCAGGGTGTTTTGGATAGCCATATGTTTGTGACTACTGTTGGTCTTTGAAGAAAGACACGACAGCCAACACCAAAGAAAAGCACTATGAATGTCATTTACAAATAAACGAACGCGTTATTACTATGAAACTAAAAACACATGAAACGGCTACTTATAAAGTTGTAAAGCTATTTAAGAATTGCAAGAGGCGAGGGGACTCACGTAAATCAAGCATGCCAAAGGGATCAGAAGCATGCTACGACCACCTTGTTGTTCCTGGGTATCGCTAAATGTAGGTTATTACAACGCACAAAATCATTACCTTATTGAGTATTCGAATCTTAGTTTTGGAGACCCAAACTTTATGAAAAATAATATTAAATAAAGCTCTTTGAGAAGTGTGATAGGCGAGGGAACTCACGTAAATCAAGCACCCCAAAGGGAACAGAAGCCTGCTGCGCCCACGTCGTTGTTTCTAGGTATCACTAAATGTAGGTTATTACGATGCAGGAGATCTTGACCTTATTAAGTATTCGAATTTTACTTCAAAAGTTTATCTGGTTCAAACTTTCTGCAAAAAAAGAATTGATTCTCGAAAATAAGTATTGATTGTAGCTTTCTAAGATTACAGGCTTTTGAAGACTCACTTGTAAGTTTTTTTTGTTGTTGCGTTTATGGGGCTATAAGATTATGGAGTTTCTGGGTTATGCGGCTATGGGGTTTTGAGGTTATAGGATTTTGAACTTTTGGAGTTGTGGAGTTTAGAGGTATTAGGTTGTATGGAGTTATGTGGATGTGGAGTTATTAAGTTTAATTCTATATTATTCGAAGTTATATTGTGAAATGCAATTTTGTTATGATACACTTCAGGATTATGGAGCCTATAGGTTTTGAGGTTATGAAACGTTGTATTCATTTTGGGTGGTCCTGTGTAATCGAGCTTGCTCTGCCGAAAAGTTTGTTAACCTCGTTTATGCGTATATCTACATCTATCTTACCGTCATTATTAAATAGACTATCAAGATATACGTACTTTAAACTTGTTCTATCTTCTCATTTTTTCGGACAATATTTCATACTGTTTTCTCACCCTTTCCTTTAAACATTATTATTTTGGTTTTATTCACGTTAATTTTGCGGCCCAAGTTCTTCATTTTAGTATTTAGTTTGCTCAACATTCTTTGCAAATCTTCAATTGACTGTGCCATAAAAACCTCATCATCTGCGAATGCTAACGCGCGCACCTTCACTATCCCTATTGCCGAGGAGGGCCATTTTCAGACCCTTGCCCATGAATATAATAAACAGCCAAGAAGGGCATAATGCATCCTTGCCTAACACCTTGTCTAATATCGAGCAATTCACTCAGTTACCCATTTACTTTCATACTCGCTTCGCTATCTGCGTATATTTATTTTATTGCTTTAAGGAGCCATCCATTAACTCTGTCA
The DNA here is from genome assembly GCF_010883055.1 of Belonocnema kinseyi. NCBI lineage: Eukaryota > Metazoa > Arthropoda > Insecta > Hymenoptera > Cynipidae > Belonocnema > Belonocnema kinseyi. The sequence goes on along the minus strand of NC_046659.1, from coordinate 25,608,416 downwards.
TCTTTCACAACTTCCCACAGACAACTTCTATCCACTTTATTAAAAGCTTTTTCTAGATCAATAAGTGCTCAGTAAATTTTTTTTCTGTTTTTTTCATTATCCTATTAATAAGTATTTTTAGATATATTTTGTTTACGATACTCATTAAGCTGATACTTCTGTAATTACTGCAGTTGCTTTTATGTTCCTTTTCTTCATGTATTAGGACGATGATTGCGTTTTTCAGTAAATTTGACGGCGTCTCATATCTCACTCATTTCACCATAAACTGGGACGTAACACGATATGATACATTGTATTTCTAATTTCCATTTTTATTCTAACCCAAAATAATCGCGGGGATACAAATCCATGCCCGTTGACAAGCTGCGTTGCTCGCTCATTCATATTCAGACGCACCCCTGAAAACAATCTGATTTTCTATCTGCTCCTACCTGTGCTTTGAGTCGTTCTCTAATTTCCCATTTTCTATTACTGTACTGTCGCATCCCTTTTTCTTTATTTCAGGAACACTTAAAATATCTAGCTTTCTTTGGTGCACTGGTTCTCGTAATTTTCTTTCCTTGGAATCATTCACCCCTGTAGCCTTCCAAACACTAATTCTCTGTTGATTGTCTAAAATGTCCATTTACCTTTATCCGAAGCATTACCTTTTAGCATTTACCGTTCGCCAAATAAAGTTTTAATTTATTTTGAGCCAACTCTATTTTTTGTTTTGTTTATTGATAAGAGTGTAAGCCGATCTACCAATTTGATGCAAGGAATTTATTTTTTCGGGTAAAAATCATGTCCAAAATCATTAGCCAGACGTCGGTAGGTGAAGAGTCAAGTTATAACATCAGTGCCACCCAACTTCGGTTAATGGAGGTGAAGTATAGGGACAGAAGTAGAACCGAAGAAAGTAATAGTTGGTCAAATCGGCTACATGCGTTCAGTTGGCCTCCAGTTTTAACTGAATATGCCGGGACTATACAGTTAAATCTGAAAGGCCGTAGTAATCCATACATTTAAACAAATCTCATAGTTCTGTATCAGTTTTCGGCTTAGAGCATGCTTATGAGAAATGACGCTTTAGCAATAATTGGGTTAATTTTCGCATTTCCATTTGGAAAACGTCAGTCAAAACGTAAAATATGGTGTAAACAGTGGCTATTTAAGCGAAGAGTGTATTCATGTGCGAATGTATTGAATCAATAATATGCTGCTTTTTGACAATTTGACAATATGGTTTTAATATTGATTTCTTATATGGGGTGGTTTTTTCCATTGGCTGATGGAATATTTTAATCGTAATCAGTTACTTGCTTATCCTTCCCCGGCCATTGTTCTATTTGTTTTGCTTTTTCTAATGTCTTCTCTTCTCCGAGGTGGTTTTCGTAAGCTTCTTTCATAACAGCCTTCTTTCCTGTTTTGTCAATTCACGAGGGTCATTAAAGCGTAAATGGAATTGATGTTTAGTGTGGACAATAGGTAGATATTGCATTCATTCTTAAATAAGCTCTTTTTCTAGAGGGGTAATATACGAGGTGTGTTCAAAAAATAAGGTGACTTTATGGTTTTCTCAAAAAATATTCATTTATTCCTCAATATTTATGTTGTCCCCTTCAAAGTAATCCCCCTCAGATATAATACACTTGTGCCAACGCTTTTTCCAATCATCGAAGCACTTCTGATAATCATTTTGTGGTATAGCCTTGAGTTCTTTCAGCGATGCAGTTTTTATCTCCTCAATCGTTGAAAATCGATGTCCTTTCATGGGTCTCTTCAGTTTTGAGAAAAGAACAAAGTCACTGGGGGCCAAATCCGGTGAATATGGAGGCTGAGACATAACTGAGGTGCTGTTTTTGGTCAGAAAATCTTTCACAAGCAACGATGAATGAGCAGGTGCATTATCGTGATGCAAAATCCACGAATTGTTCTTCCAAAGTTCTGGACGTTTTTTGCGTATCGCCTCTCACAAACGGCGCATAACTTGAAGGTAATACTCCTTATTGACCGTACAGCGATTTTTCAACACCATTTCTTCCACTGCTTGAACGTTTTCATCTGTTGTTGACGTGCTGGGACGTTCAGGGCGAGGTTCGTCTTCGACATCCTCTCGTCCTTCTTGGAACAGCTCTTACCACTTATACACATTTTTCTTACTCAGAGTAGACTCACCGTATGCAACTGTCAACATTTCAAGAGTTTTAGAGTAATGGATTCCATTTTTCACACAAAATTTAATGCAAACTCTTTGCTCCATTTTTTTCGAAAGAAGAAAATCGCCGAGCACACCAAACCCTTCTAACCTTTTACGCCTGTGCCAGAAAAACAACACGAGCTATATAGTCAAAACTGTGAACATATGATCGTGACGAGTGTACCAACACAACAAAACAAAAAATTTAAAACTTGAATTTACGTAGCCCGCGGAAATTAAAAAGTCACCTTACTTTTTGAACACACCTCGTATAGATCTGAATTTCTTAACCCTACGGTAGTAAATTTTTTATTCATTGCCTCTTAAGTTAAGTATTCAAAATAATTTAGCCATTTTTATTTATTGGAAAAAGGTCAATTTTCTTTCATAATACCACTCCTTCAGTTAGATTCTCATTGGGGGTAACGTCAGGATTTTGTGTAGCTCTTCTAATATATCATTTACTGGAAAAAGTCTGGACAAGAAATTCGCAACCTTATTCACTTTTTCTTTAACATATTCTATTTCATAAATATATTCTTCCAATCAAAGTCTCCAACAAAGAATGCTTGACCTGAGATATTTGACGTTGTATATCCAGATCAAAGTCTTTTTAGGGACAAAACTATTGCTAGGAGTCCTTTTTCGCTGTTGTGTAATTTTATTAAGCTCAGGTATCTAATCAAATATATATTGTTTACTGTGTTTAATTTCTTTAAATCTTCAATTGCTAAATTTCGACTTGTAAAGACAAGAATGTCATCCATGTGTGCGAAACAATTCTTTCCGGTTAGGCCTTGCAAAGCGTTGTTTATCGTACGTTGAAACGTTGCAGGAACATTCTGTTGTATTTGGTGAAAGCTGTTTGAAAGGCCAAATTGAAAGGTAAAGAGCTAAAAAGGACTTTGCTCTTTCCAATTGGTCAAGGATGTCATCGATCACTGGTAAAGGATATGCATCTCGATCCGTGCCTTTATTCAGCTGTCTATAATTTATTACCATCCCGAGCTTATCTCTTTTCTTGGGTGCAACCCAAAGAGGTGAATTAAATGGGGATCTGAAAGGTTTGATAATATTTTTACTCTAAAGTTTTTCTGTTTCTTTTTCGACTTCTAAATAATTAAAATTAGGTAAATCAATTTTGTTGTTATTAATAATGTATATACCATCAGGAAAATTTTCGTTATTCTCTATCCAGATATTTTAAATAGAATTTTCTACCTGAATTATGCATATTTGCGATGCCGACTTTGTAATGCAAGTCTAACTTTCGTTTTTCAATTATTGATAATTTGGCTGTTATAGTATACCTACTGTATTCCTTGAAAAATGTTATACCAGTTATTCTATCTTATGGCAGGGGCAAGTTTTCTTCTATATTGTGGAATAATTGTTTCGTTCCAAAATATTCAATGTATTCTTTTCCTTCTGGTCTTCCTCGTAGTATTTTAGTGTTGGGTTTGAATTGTGTAATTGGTGTTTTAGTCTGAATTTTTCTAAGTCGAGTTTTGAAATTTCAAATTTATTTGATCAAAGCCTATTTGCATGACTATTCTACTCTTCGAGGCTGAGAGAGAACTTGTTATTTTATATTCTGTCACAATGCGTCATATACCTGTTCGAACGACGAAATCGAAATAAACGGAATGGGTCTCTTAACCGCGCCCTTTATTTTTCTGCGATGATGAAAACGAGTAAATGTTCAGGTTGGTGGCGTATCAATTAAGCCCTTTCAATTGTCCTTATAATATCTTCAATACCGATATAATTTTGTCTGCATAATACTTCTTCGTTCTTAATCTCGAAATATCGTTGTTTTTAAAATTGGTAATAATAATATTCCATAAAAATAAACGCAGGGAAAGTCGAAGGAAAAAAATTACAACATGTTTTGCCCGAAATATAATAAGTTAAATAATTATAATTAAATAAAAAATGTATCAATTGTTCTATTTCCTGAACAGGGAGGACCGGCTCCCACTAGAACCTCAGTAAATTACATCCATGGCCAGGTCTCACCACCGGGAGATACATGGCCACATGGCACGAGGAAATCAGAACGACAGACCTGCGAGATCCTCATGTGTCTTAAGGACACGAAGCGATCCAAGGTTGACAGCTTTGTACATCCATCTCCCAAGTGCCTTTTCATATTTTCGGTCACGAAAAAGGGGACGAACCAGTGATAATTTCACCACTCCGAGAGCACCGATCACAAAGTCGTATTTTCTATAGCATATGACTATAAGGAAAACTGAGAACTGAAACACAAGAGCATATTATTCTTATCAGATAGTGCAGAACTAGATACAGCTGCAATGTATAAAGTCCAAAAAATGTTGATACCACATGTGAAACGAAGTCGCATAAAGAAAATCGTTTATTTCAGCGATGGTTCGAAACAACATTTCAAGAATAAGTTTTAGGTGATTAATCTCATTCATCATGAGAAGAACTTTGGTATCAAAATTGATTGCAGTTTCTATTCAGTTGGGCATGGTAAAAGTGCTTCAGATAGTATTGGAGCTCTATTAAAAAGAGACCTTGTAAAGCCACAAGTCATTATTTCCGAACCGATTTCAGTAACTGAAAGCTGAAATGTTTGGTGTAAATCTGCCAAATTGGATCCGCCATGTTGCATTTTGAGATTTTGACTGCAGCATCTCAATCAGCGATCACGAAAACCCTACATGAATAATTTGCAAGCCGATTTCAGCAACTTGAGTGACTGATTTCTGGATTGTTTGTATCCACCATTTTGAATTACACAATGTTTCATCTGGTTCGTCAAAGTACCTATGCAGACGTAGAATTAGGGCCGAAAGGAGTATTTTAAATCAACACTTTCATATATATGTGTGTATGCGTGTGTGTGCGCATGTATGTTTATGTATATTATACGGTTGCGCCACCGCGCCACGCTGCCGGCCTTTTTGCTTCAAAATCGCGCCGCCGCTTATGCGATTTCAGCGCCGTTGGCGCGGAGGCATATTAACGCGCCGATGTAATCTTAGATATATTTACATGGTAACAAATTTTTTCCCGCCGACTGATACGTAAGTATCAGTAAGATAAAAGTATAAATATTTTCGGAATTTTATGAAAAAGTGATAGTATTAGGAGTTAAAACAAATGTTTAATATAAAATAAAATGTCACCACTGCTGTCAAAGGAAATTTTACCGTTCTTATAAATAGTACAGAATCTACCAATAAATCTCTACCTTTTTTACATGACACATCTACCTATAAATGACTTAATCGAGATCCTACCAGGCAAATACAAATTGAACTTAACAAAATAATCGATGAGCTTTTCTTCCTTGGTTTATTAAATGTGAACCCTGTTAGGATACTGAAGTGTACTAATGGTTTTGCTTCAAAGTACTATGGACTCCCAAAGATTCACAAACCTGATTGTCCATTCCGTCCAGTAATATCTTTTGTAGGATCTCCATTATATTACATCTCGAGATACTTGACAAAGCCTATTAAAGCAATTTTAGGTACTACTGATCGGCCTTTGTGGAACTTTGTGGAAAAGGTTGCTAATTTCGCAGTTCCTGATAGATACGATTTTTTTAGTTTCGATGTAAAATCACTTTTCACTAACATTCCACATGATCTCGTTCTGGACGTTGTAAAGAACAACTGGAACGTATTCAAAAGCCATAAGATATTACCGTATGATTCCTTTATACAATTACTAATTTTTATGGGCTCTCCTATCTCTGCCACAGTATCTGATTTGGTAATGGAAGTCTTAGTGCATGATATTCTCTCTCAAAATCAGAGTCTCTCTCAACTGTTTTTCTATCGTTATGTCGACGACATTTTGTCAACCGCATAACCAAATTGAAATTTGTAAAGACCTTTTTAACACATATCATAACAGATTACAGTTCACGATTGAATATGAGCAAGAGAAAAGTATTTCTTTTTTAGATGTCCAAATTTCAAACATTAATGGTAAAATTTATACAAACTGGTTCCGTAAATATACTTTGTCTGCCCAAGTATTATCAACAACTTCGTGGACAGAGCCATTAAGCTATCTCACCCTTCTTTCCACCAGCAAAATTTAAAAATTGTGTTTCACAAAATGTAAATCAATGGTTTCCCTAAAAAACTTGTTTGTAAACTAATAAAACAATGATTTAATAAAATTTGCATTCCTTGCCAAAATAGTAACGACGGATTAAACAGCGACTTTAACTTAGATCATTCCATTGTTCTACCTTATAATCCACAAATTTCCATAATTCTTTAAAAATTGTAGAAAAAACATGACATGAAAATCATTTTTAAACCCTTTAAAGACCCTTTTAATCTATTTAGAACCCAGTAAGATCCAGTTCCAAAAGATAAAATTACTAACGTAGTCTATAAAAGTTAACATGCTTTGATGGTGAACAATCTTATATCGGCGTAACCAAACGTTATATTGATGCACGACTAAAGGAACACAAGAGCGATTATAATAACTGGAGACTCAACACTGCTCTTTCAAAACATGCAACTTTGAAGAAACATTCGTTTGATTTCGAAAATGTTGTTATTCCGACTAAAGAGGCTTACTATTTCAAACGTATGTTTATGGAAATGTTTTAGATTGTTAAGAATAATAATAATGTTAATTTTAGAACAGACATTGATTATATGAGCATAGCATAGAATAGTCTTACACTTGCCACCCAATAATATTTTTCTCTTGTATTACCTTTTATACATTTTACTTATCTTTTTTTTTTAACTCCTAATATTATAACTTTTTTATCAAAATCTGAAAATATTTATTTTTTATCTTTTCTCTCTCCTTTTCCTTCTTTTTTATACAACCTAGTGGGCACCGGGACGTCCTAAAGACGTCCTTAGAATGTACCTCTATGTCATATGATTTGACGTCTTAAAGACATCCTCTGGATCTTTTCGTGTCTTTAAAAGGTCCTCAGGACGTCCTTGCCGTTTTCATTCCATCTGCTGGACGACATGAAGACAAATGTGTTTATATGTTAACTACGAATCTAAACTTACAATTAAGTCCGTCCAGCAGACCGAGTCAAAGAAATCATTTCTATAACTTTCAAAAAGGACCCCGCACAATTTATATTAAAATCCGGCCCCGGCCAAATTGGCTGAAATTGCAATATAATACAGTTTAAAGCCTCCTGGTCAAAAGATCCGAATAGGTACTAGTCCGAAAAATCAAAAGTTTTCGAGATAGGTGGGGTTGAACGCGAAAAATATGACCACAAGCGAATCTAATGTCCCGCGTGAATCTTGAAGATGAGGTGCATATTTTTCAATGAACTGTAATCGGCGCAAACACTGACAATACTAGAAACACTGGTAAGACCAGTCCAGCTAATACGGGTAACAAAATGGCGCTGTCCTGGTAATAATAGGCGAAATCATGGCGCTGTTCTGACAATGTAAATACTGTTCTAAATATTAAAGGTGGAACACAGTTCAGTCAATGAATATAAGACTGTAGAACAGTCCAATTATCAAAGGAAAAGCCAGTCCAGCTACTGAAGGCAATTTAATGGGACTGTCCAGGCAATGTGAAATTTTTTTTAATAATCAAGGCAGAAGACATTCTGGACTACCAACAATATTTCGTAGTCTTGATAATTAAGGGGGTGTCCTGCTTTATTAGGCCAAAAAAAGGCGTTTTTCGAGAATTTTTTTGCAATGGAAAAAAACAACTGAGCCCATTGAACTTTGAGGTATATTTATCTCTATATTTTAAATGCATAAAAAAATTTGTTAACATGAAATAATGAATTACTGCAAAATCATCAACCTATTCCATAAGCGCCTTGCCACTGCAGTCTCCAATCGGCGGGAAAGATGCAGCTCGGAATTATAGTCTGAAAAAAAATAAAAAAATTTTCAATTGACATATATTTTTCTTCTGGGTGAACTAAGAAAAAAACAGAAAAAATAGAGAAATTAAAACCTTTTTCAGGTTTGAGATTTTTTTTGTTGTTTTAAAGAAAAAAAAATCACTTTAACGTGCTATAAAAGTTGTTTAAAACGACTTTTTTAACGACAATTTTAGGTCACTTAGAAGAGAATTTAATACTGAAGAGAAAAAACTTTGGTTCGATTCAATAGGTACTTTAATTTTTTTTGTTATCACGCCCGCCAATTTAGAAAAATCGTGAAAATAAAAATTGGATAAAACGCACTTCAAAGTTTTCAATAGGAGAAAATATCAATTTTTTATTACACGGCTCTAAGGTATGAAATTCGGAACAGAAGATGGAGAGGCGGCGCATGCGCTTGAGTCTGGCCGAGCACACGTACACTTGATCGACGCTCCTCTGCTTTCGGCTTTGTATCTTAGAAAATACTTAGAATTGGCCTCTGTAACTTTAAGAATATATTCTTGGATAGTTTATCTATCGATTGAGTCATTAAAAAAAAAGATTTTTTGGACCTTTTAAAGCAGAACACCCCCTTAAGACAATTCTATAGGTCAGTCCAACCAACAAAGGCAAGACATGTTATTAGTCCAGTCAGTTAAGACAAGGCTATAAATCAGTATCTCAGCATAATCATATTGTCATTTTTTTTTTAATTTCATACAGTTGCGAAACATAAGACGATCACTCGTATTTCATTCATTTATGAAATTCATGCAATTGTGAAACATAAGAGGGTCACTCATACTTTCATTTGTTTCTGAAATTCGCTGTTTCCACTTTTTCATCTACGTCCTCGAATCAGATCGCTGCTGTTTTCAGCATTTAGACACTAAATGCTTTGTACCACATATCTTATTGGACGGGTTACAATTTCATAAATAGGCCTTGTCGTTTATTCGACACAGAACTGTAGAATTTCTTGCAGAGTTTACATCAATCAGCCAGAGTTGATGAGCCTGATTTTGACAATGAAGAAAGCTTTTCAGAAGATTAATTCAGAGCCTTAAATCCAATAACACGTGATCAGTTTAGAGAGTTGTTCACATATTGTAATCCTGTGCCTGAACCTGGTGGTAACGTTCGTTATGTAAGAAAAAAGGATCTCCTAACATTTTCAACTAAAATGTGTCAAAACTTATCCGATAATTTTTTAAAAGTAATTTTTTGATTTAGTAGTAGGCAAGCTGTTAGTCTGACTATTGCTACCGTGCGAAGATCACTGATATTACGTTTTGTTCCTCACAATATTGGATTAAACGCAAGTACAAGAGAACAATACATAGAAAGAGATGTGACGGATTTTGCAAATAGGCTCTATAATCCTAACCTTAATGACCTTGTTAAAATTGCATACATCGATGGAACGTATGTATGTATATATATATATGAATCCAGTAACTTCAGAGCACTAAGCCAGACATACTCAATGCATAAGGGACGTTAATTAATTACGCCAGCTCTTATTGTAGCTGCAGATGGATGCATTCTAGATACACATGGCCCTTATTTTTCGGACTCTAGGAATAATGATGCATCAATGCTAGAAAACGAATTTCAAATGGATGCTGCAGGTCTTCGCGAATGGTTTGAAAATGGGGACATATTCATAGTAGATCGTGGCTACATAGATGTTTTAACTTTCCTCGAAAACTTGGGTCTTGATCATAGAATGCCCGCCCTTGTACAGCCAGGTCAGCGTTAACTTGATACTCAAGCTGCAAAAGGTTCTAGAATAATTACAAAGATAAGGTGGCCAGTAAAGGCGCGCAATAGTCATATAAAATCCATTTTTAAATTATTTGAATGAACTGATTCCATGAACCATGCCATCAACATCGGAAACTTTCACCGAATTGTCGGCGCGATTCTCAATAAATATCGAGAGCCTATCGCTATGGAGGGATGAACTGCTGAAGTAGCGGAAATAATGTTGGAAAAGTCTCGTACGCGATTTTTATTTAAGCTAGAGTTGAAATAGACAACCTTCACACGAGAAACGCTCGGTGGGTTCAATTAAACGTAAATCATATGAGGTAAACTAACAATTACTGGGACAGTTAGGAAAAGCTAACCCACATAAATACAATTTTAACATGGGGAAATGGAATTTTTTGTTCAAAAACCGTTATAATAAGCGGCTAACACATTATTTGATCTAGTAGAACAATAAAAACTTCATAAATAATTAATTTTTGAGTTAATTAATATCAATGGATATTTTTTAAGCTAGTTAGATCGCCCATTAGTGGGACACGAATTTTGGGGCATATCCTTAATTGGGACACCAAAGAAGCCAATACTGGGACCATGCAAATCCAATGGGGTTTATTAAAATAAAATGGTACAAATAACTTACAATTATATAATACATTAAAAAGCAAGAATGGATAGTGATTACCGTTTAATTGATAATTTAATTTTTCAATAAAATTAGTAAGTATGCATTAAAATTTAATATTATAGATTAATATTATCGATTTAATTGCAAATTAAACTGTTGGGTTGCAAATTTTGAATTATAATTCAATGTAATTCAATTTATGTAATTTATGTAATTCAATTATAATTCAATGTCAATTATTTTTTTATTACAAATTTTATTGTTTGGTTGAAAATTATGTTGACTGCAAAATCAGTTTTGATTAATATTACAACTATTTAGTTGAAAATTCGTCGTTTTGGTTCGAAAATTTATCATTTTAATTATAAATAACATTTAAAAAAATATTTTTCTCTTTTTTTTTTTAAATAAAAAATCTTGTTTGGTTAAAAAATCATGCCATTTTTAATTTATATTACAAACACTTTTAGTTTGAAATATCAACTATTATATTTTTTGAGAAGAATTATTCTTTTTGGGAAGAAAATTAGTCTTTTTTATTTTAAAATTCAAGAATTTGTTAGAAAATTGAAGTAATAGTTTAACCAAAAAAAGTAAGTTCTAATAAAAAATATAATAGTTGATATTTCAAACAGAAAAAATTTTAATTGCGTATTTAAAGCAGTCGAAATAATTAAAAAACAAATAATTTCCAGTCAAACTGCTGAGACTCAAACTAAAAAGATTAATTTTCAACCACAGTTGCATTTTCCTCAATAAAGATAACATTTATAATTAAAAAGGTACATTTGGAAAAAGACGAAATTTCAAGAAAATACTTCAAATGTTAACCAAAGAATATTTTTCACTTAAAAAATACAAAAAAGTTTTAACCAAAAGGTTGAACTTTTAAGTAAAAAAGACGTTGTTTTTTTTTAAACAGTTACATTTTTAACTTGAAAATATAAATTTTCAACAGAAAATTTAATTTAATTAATTTATCTTAAACAGTCAATCGATAATATTAATCTTATTAATATTTATAATATTTCATAAATCTATAATATTAAATTTTAATGCATACTTACCAATTTTTGTCGAAAAATTAAAATTTATGAGATACTATATTACATTACTTACCTAAGCAGTTGGAAAACTTTGAGGTTAGAATTGGAAGTTTCAATAAACTACTTTGAACAACGGGTTTAGAATAAATAATCAATTGAACAGCAAGGTTGTGTCTTATAAACAATAATTTTAATATATCACTAACATAATACTGCGAAATTAAATTAAAACCATGGCGAAAGTGACCGTCCGAGTAATGGAAAAACAATTTCGCAATTTCTGACACGTAGTGTCAGAAATTTCAATAATACAATGCTTAAAAATAATAACATGTTTTTACTTTTATAATTTATGTTGGAATATAAAAGATAGTCAACGATATTTATTATTGTCCAAGTATTGGATGTACTGTTTACGTTGTCCCAGTCATGGTTGGTTTACCCTACCCTACTTTCCAAGACTCGATTTCAATTATTTGATGGACCTTACAATGGGAATATATCGACTAAAGCTTACACCTACTTACATACAAGACAAACTTCAAAGACAACAGGCTGAACAGTTTCAAATAGACGAACTTTTGCATCAACGTGAACTCATTAGGGTGCGCATGTATTTCCAATTCAGAAATGTTACCAAATATCAACTATGGATAGCGTACATTGAAGAAGACTTTAACAGGCAAGAGAATGAGGACTTTGCATATGAAAAACCTATCGAATCTATCATAGGGCATTATTGCACATGTAAAACTGGAGCTAGAACCCTTGTTTCATGTGCCCACATTGCGATCATATTATGGTATTTAGGGTATGCACGACATCAGCCACAGCAGATCAAATTTCCTACGACAGCATTGCTTGAAAATACCATTTGATGTAGGCCACAGGCATTAACAAGCCATTAGCGAAGCCTGCTTGCATAAAAAGCCCAGCGTAGACAAGCTTGTCTTAACTGACTGAACTAATAATATGTCTTGCATTTGTTGGCTGGACTGATCTATAGTATTGTCTTTAACGGCTGGACTAATAAGATGTCTTGCTTTTGTTGGTTGCACTGATGTATAGTCTTGTCTTAAACGATTGGACTAATAACATGTCTTGCCTTTGTCGGTTGGACTGATTTATAGTCTTGTCTTAACCGACTGGGCTAATAACATGTCTTGCCTTTGATGGACTGATTTATAGTCTTGTCCCAACTGACTGGACTATTAACATGTCATTCCGTTGTTGGTTGGACTGACCTATAGTCTTGTCTTAATTATCTGGACTACAAAATATCTTTGGTAGTCCAGAATGTCTTTTGCCTTGATTATTTTGAAAAATCTTCACATTGTCAGACAGTGCCATTACATTGCCTTTAGTAGCTGGACTGGCTTTTCCTTTAATAATTGGACTGATCTACAGTCTTATATTCATTGACTGAACTGTCTTCCAACTTTAATATTTCGAACAGTATTTACCTTGCCAGGACAGCACCATGATTTTGCTTATTATTAGCAGGAGAGCGCCATTTTGTTGCCCTTATTAGCTAGACTGGACTTACTAGTGTTTCTAGTATTGTCAGTGATTGTGCTGATTACAGTTCATTGAAAAATCTGCACCTCATCTTCAAGATTCACGCGGGACATTAGATTCGCTTGTGGTCATATTTTCCGCGTTCAGCACCACCTATCTCGAAAACTTTTGATTTTTTGGACTAGTGCCCATTAGAATTTTTTAATCAGGAGGCTTTGAACTATATTATATTGAAATTTCTGCCAATTTGACTGGTGCCGGATTTTAATATAAATTGTGGGGTGTCCTTTTTACTTTTTAATTGACTACCAGTTAATAACTTTTTATAATAATTTCTATGCTTTTTATTTCATCCTTATTGTATTTTGTCACGACTCTTCCGGTTCACCGTATTTCAATCAAATTTGTAACATCTCAATAATCTTTGTCCTTAAGTAAACAATTTTTGTCTTAAAAAGTATCTTTATTTTTATCCCCTTTTTAAGTCTTTGCGTTTACAACAAAAAGTTTCATTTTGATCACACAGATATACTTACTCCCATGAAAAGTGGTTCTTCTGACGAGAATTGTCAATTACAGTCGAAACGTTAAAACTTCTTATGTACTGAGAGTCTCTCTGGCATAATTTTGAATAAAATTTGACCAGTCATCAACAAAGAATTATATGCCTACCATCTTTGAATATATATTGCATCCTGGTCTACACTATAACATCTTATATAATTCATTTTTAAGATTGCACCTATAAGTCGACTGCCATACACTATAGATTACTAGAGATGCTTTTTTTTCTTGAAGAACTTGATTCATTTAATCAGGGAATTCTTAAATTCCTGGACATGATTCGCATTCATTGAGGTAACAGGCAAGCTTTGAGTTACTACAAGTTACAAATCTAATACAATCTCTACGATTTTTCACTTAATTTTCTAGATTGTTCGTCAAATATTCCAAATTAACAGCATCGATCATTAGGATTCTGCTCTTTAAATTGATCATGTAATTGGTTAATGTCAGAAAGAAACAATCGCTTCTGTACCTTCTTTTTTTGCCATCAATTCTCACGGTTATCATATCCTTTTTATTTGGAATCATTCTGCTATTAATGTCTTCTTCATCAAACTCGAGAACTTTCTCAATGGTATTTTCTGGTAAATTTTTTCCACTTTTCGGAGTTGAAATCACCAGAACGTCCACTTATGTTATTGCGTTTAGTTGTAGCTTGTTGTTTCGTGATGAATAGAACACGAACGTCGGATAATTGAAGGACAATTGGTATCCAATTTTCTGACCTCACATTCGTCATTCTTATATTATGACTCCAGATTAGTGATCGGAGACCCCGAACACCCCTTGGAAGTCACTTTTAGCCCGTTTTTCTCAAAGAGCAGAATGCAGTTGAAAGCACACCAATTATGACAGTTGACACGCGAACTGCCGATCCGTCATCTCATACTTAACAAGTCAAAGCTTCTAACCATCTGGTAGCATATTGTTGACAGAATACAGTTACTATCTGACGCTAGACTTATAGAACGGTGGTATTCAATCGTAAATACCCAGATCCATAAAGCACATGAGAAAAAATTAAGTGACAGCTCCTCGGCAAGAGGATGCATGGCATATTCTACAGAAATGTAAAGGATTAGTCGATTTCATATGAGCTAACGTTTGATTTTCTAAAATCGCCAACACGCTATCATTTTACCTTCAGCATACCATCGTCACATTTTGAACCAAGAAATTCCGGATGATAGCTGCAGAGAAATTGCCTCTGTTGTTCACGGCGCGTTGGGCAGGGCAGGTTTCTGTGCATGCCACCTTCTGCAACTAGGGCTGTGAACTTGTTAACGTAAAATGACACTGTCCAGGCTTACGAAAATGAAACCATCTAAACCTGAATTTAATCCTGATTATCTGTGGAAAGAAAAAATGTGCTCCTTCGACATGAACTGATTTTATACATTTCTGTCAAAGTTTCCGTGCATTTTCTTGTCGAGTAGCTGTTGTCAGAATTGTTTATCCTCTGCTTTCTTGATTTAAGCTATTAAAAGTGAGGAATCTAGACGAAGTAACCAATTTTTATCACTTTTGATGTTAAAATTCAGAAAGTGTCCAAGCCGTCTGCCTCGAGGATTTTTAGAAGAACGTTCCTTTGCCAATCATCTCGTGTTTTCTGCATATGCATGATCACACACGTGGCTATAGCAAGAACTGTAAACGCGTTCTTCGTCCATTGAACCACCCTAAACTAGTAGATCAAAACCAGCACGGTGAGATCATTAGTTGCACATACCTTGTTCAACACCGACAGTTTTGAAGACCAAATCTGTCAAAGAAGAAGGTTGTATATGCTTCGGAAAGTATCCTTCACTGATATTGCATCCTGAATGCGGCTTTGAGGCACGCCCAAGTATATATAAGTCTCTCCCGTTTCCAGGTGTCTAATGACATTTATATCCACAAGCTCAGGGTTCCCGGAAACGCTAGTAATCCGTCTTTGCTTTAAATTAATGTTAAAGCATTTCTGCAATTCACGGTTGATACCAATCTCTTTTATGTAACCCTTGACGATATTGAACTCCTTCACTGTGTAGACCAAAAATCACAAGGTGGGCCCAACATGTTTGACACGTTCTTTTAGATAGGTTTCAATGAAAATTGGTACTGAGGGGTTATTTTTGTCATTGGATACGAATTCAAGGTCAAAATTAGAAATTTCAAAATGGCGGAAACAAAATGGCGACCAAAATTTTTTTAATCCAATGTTTTAACGGCTGTGAATGAAAATTGGTATTAGGGGGTTACATGGGTCGCTGCATATGAATTCAAGGTCAAAATCCGAATCTCCAAAATTGATGATCCAATAGGGCGACCAAAAATGTTGAAAAATCCTATGAGTTCGGATTTCGATGAAAATTGGTACCAGGGGGTTATTTCTGGCGCTTAATACGATTTCAACGTCATAATTCGAATTTAATAAATTATAGAAATTAAATAAATAAAATAAATTTAAATAATTAAATAAATTAATGCACTTTCCTCACTGCTACTGTTAAGGTCGAGACCAAGGGCCTCAATCGCCTGCTCTTAAGCTTAGTCAAAAAACGCTCTTTTTCCAATCAACTCGCAATTCCTGAAAATGTTTATGAGAGGTTCTGTTATATTTTCGATGATAAATATATTAGAACCAAAACGCTAAGCATGTTAGTCGCAGATATCTCTTTCAACGCCGACGCCGACAGAATGCAAGACCCTCTGCCGAAGAAGAAGCTTGTATCTGCTTCAGAAAACCTACTTCGCTGATGTTATATTCTGAATGCGCCTTTCATGCACGCTTACAGGCTGGTCCCTCTAACGTCAATGCGTCTAATAGCCCTCATATCCACGAGCTCAGGGTCATTGGGAACTCCACCAATTCGTCCTCGTTTCATATGGATCGTAACACACTTGCCCAATCCAAAGTCTATACTCATTTCTCCTGTCTACCCCTCGACGATCCTTTAACATTCTGACTTTGCTTTGCTCCAGAAGCATACAGGCTTAGGCCATCCATTTAAAATGCATAAGTGATCTTGTGTTCGCGATGATTAGGCTCACCGCAGAGGCACCCTAAACAATTACGTCTGAGAAAGCGCCTTCTCGCCCTGAAAAACAACACTTTGAAAGTGGCACGCATTCGTAATTCTCGACCCACATCCGGTTCTGCAGTGAAAACGTTCCTCTTGCTCCTTAGTATCTCATTCCTCGAACTTGGACGGATTTTGGACTGAAACTGAGATATCGCTGAAAAGCCACGATTATTTAGCGACAAAATATTGATCCTCCCCGATCAACCCCTTCCTCTTCTTCATTCTCCTGCCTACGTCAGAAAACACCGATATTTTTTCAACTATTTCCTGTTCGATTGTCAGCAGCTTTGACTTGTTTAATATGTGATTGTGTGATTCGGCTGTGATGATGTGAATGAGATACTCAGTTTTGTTGGCAAACTTTCGGACCATTTCTGTAAACAGCTTACCAGATGTTACGTGGTCAATCACATATTGAACGCGAGACGCATTCTGTGTTGCCATAGACTAAGAGTTAGAGATCTAGAAGTCGGAATCCTCCAATAGATCCATACGAAGAGCGGATCCATTTTATTCATATATTGGAGCTTAGGAAGAACCTGGATGTCAATTTTGTTCCTTGTCATGAATTTGTCATCATTTCTCAAAGGATGGAACGACTGTTTCGAAACTTGCGAAAGTTGCAGGTGTTTGTCACGCCGCAGAGCGTATATTTGCGTACTCTTTGCCCACTTATTGTCTGAGGCTCTTCGCGTTCGATCATTTTGAAACGAATTTCTAACTTTTTTATAGTTTCATAGTTCCTGCGAGCAGCTTGTAAAAGGGTTTGTCCGTCCTTGCAGAGCCCCGTGTGCAAGTCAGGGGAATACAATCATACTTGTATGTAAAATCCAAAAAGAAATTCTTTCATAATTAGAACTTCTTCATTGATTATAATGATAATTATGTACGAGGCACAGGAAATCGTAGAACGATCCGCTCCTAATTTTTTATAATCGAAGATGGAATTTCGCGGTCTCTGTACATAGCGCACAAGGAACCCTAATCAGAGAAAATGAACAAAAATTAAAGAAATAAAATTAGAGTTGACAAAACTACTAGTTCAGTTAAAACACAACCAATGGTAGAGGATGAGTTACGCAATTACAAAGCTCACATTTAATCAAAGTGGCTGACAAAAATTTATTCATAATTTCGGAAAAGTCTAACAATAGACATAGCACCTAAAAAAATCAAAATAAATCAATAAAAGTTCATAGAATATACATAACAGCAAAAGAAAGGTACGATTTATTACAAACAGGTGCATAATAGCTCATCATATCAAAATTGCCATCATCAATCTTGTGTATGTCAAATATGAATTTGCGGGTCGAGATATACCGATATGGTAGGGCTCTGGTTTACGGAGTCCTGAATTAAGAATTTTTTAGATTTTAAGAATTCATAAAAATTTGGAAGTTTAGTTCGGTTTTATGTCGCTATAGACAATTCAAAAAACGTGGAATGTAGTTAACTTATAAATACGTTTACGATGATTATATATTTTTATTTTATTTTCAGGATCCATTCACGAACTGCATAGAGGTGGGCCTGGGCAGCCAGGTATAGTTGTACACGTTTGTGAAGCAGCTAAATCCATTAAAAAATCTACTCGTATGGAACAGACACGTTGTACAGAACTTTAATTTATTATATTTGTTATTTCTCTGTCGGTTCTTACTTTTTAATATGCATGACATGTTTTCGTCCATCGAGGTATCAATATGTCATTCAAAGTAAACAAAACTTAATGTACATGCTACTGATACCAAACAATTTATTCTTATATAGTGCGAATAAGCCATAAATTTTAATTAAATAAAAATTAGGCTTGAGTTTGTACATAAAAAGGTTGGTAAGCCTGCCCTCAAAGGTCTCCACACAGAATCAAGCCTGATTAGAATCGATGTTCCAATATATCTAATAAGTGGTTTTCCAACCACATGTTAAGAATTTCAGTGACATGTCGAGGGCCCAGGACTAGAGCTCTTAGTTCTTCACAAATGTACACTAGAAGTAATTGGAAAATGCATTGTTTTTTCATAAAGAGATTGGCAGAAATATAAACGTCCGCAAAATAAAGGGTTAGAATTTTTCTCGTACCAATCTAGGATGAAAATTTATTTTATGTTCAAAGGGCACAAAAATAAATATTATTATTCTATTATTTTGTTATCGAAAGCAGTTCGACGGAACATTTAATTCTGGGACCTCGAAATGCGGAAGTTTTAAATCTATTATTTGTCGTTCCTTTTAATTTTAAATTAACGCCTTCATCCATTTGATAATTATTGATTTATGCTTTAATGGAATATAGGTAACGAATGTACCGTTAAAAGAAGAATCGCACTATTTGCACTTTCGGAGATTTCTAGCTAGTCCGAAAAATCTTATCTGTCTGTAGATAGAGTTTTTATCTTTTCATCATCATTTAATAGTATATTACATCGTCGAAGGCCGAAGTTAATGGTCGAAGTCCATGATTTTTCTTGTCATTCTGTAAACACTAAATGCCTGTGTTGAAACGTATATAACCCTATTAGTAATGTAAGATATTTTAAACGAAAGCGCCATATGTTATGAGCCTACGAAGCCCAGTGATAATGATAATGGCCACTGACCGAACATTCTGCTGTTTTGTTTTCTTTATTTGTCAAATTCATCCAGTGCCAGCTCATATTTAACCTTAGATTTTTGGAATACTAAATCTTGCTTTGCTTCTTTCACTTCTTCATTTACGTTTAGGGGTGAGTTTTAGTAATTTTTTCATGATTTTGAGTGTACGAAGATTTACATTTATAAGACTATGTGATCTTATTGCTGATATTCGAAGTTTTAACAGGTTCTATTGTTGTTGAAATGGTTGTAGATAAAAGTATGCGATTTATGTGGGTCCCATATGTGTGAGGTGTGATTGGTTATGTTGTTTGGCGCGAGATTTTTAAGATGTTCGTTCTGAGGTGAAGTTGGATGTTTATCTACGTGTGTTTATAGTAAATGAATAAAATATATTGTGTGTTATTCTATGGCCATTTGTGGAACTATTTAAATGCCGCTAGCTGGGCGATATGGTAAAGGACTATCTTAACGCTCACATTTGTAGGGGTGTAATAGGCTCATAAAGTGGTATTTTCCAATAAAATTATTTACTCATGAATGAAGTCAATTATGTGAACTATTTTTTATTTAATTTCCTCGATTTTTTGTATCTTTTTCGTCCCAGATAATTAAAATATGAAAAATGATAGTATAAGAAACTTTCGGGTCCTATAACTAAGATATATTAAAAAATGCAGATACCGCGTTTCTTGTTTGCACTGCAGATATAGCAAATTATTACCATAAATACAACAAATAGAAAAAATCTTCATCTAATATTAAACTTACTTTCAGCCTAAAGTTTCAAATTAATGGATGAAGAGGCTCACACGTTAAAACAAGTAGGCCTCCTTATGTGATGAATCACATATGATTTATCTGGGCTATACCATGTCTAACCGGAAATTGCTTAAATAATGTTAAATATTTATGTATATCGTATGGGTGTTATATGTACATAAATATTTATTAAAAAAGAATTAAATCACAACGACAGGCCGGCGAAACTATTGTGTGCCTTGAGGACACGAAGCGATCCAAGGATGAAAGCTTTCTTCATCCATCTCTCAAGTGCCTTGGCATATTTTTGGCACGCTGGTACGGCTTTAAGGTTACGAATCAGTGATAGCTTCGCACCTCCGAGAGCGCTGATCACAAGCACAATTTATTTAACCGAATATTTTAGGTACGGTCCCTGCAACTGCTTTTTGAGGTTTTAATACTCCTCCTTATTCTACTCCTTAACAGTGATATTCTAGTTGGCCGGAGCCGAGAATTCGATCACGAATATAGTTTGTTTCTGGAAGTCTTGGAGAACGATGTCAATCTCTTTCGGATCGTTCGGCAGGGCACGATCGCGGCCAGCGACCTAAGAACAATAAAGACGACAATAAAGCACTATTAGGGCCGCAATATGTCGACAGTGATACGTAGTTTCCGAGTGGGTGGGGCACCTAGGTAGTGTTCTAGGTACTCAGCGTGTGGATGACACGCTCTGCAACTATCGCTGGGAACTTCTTGGCATAAAATACGGTCGCGGTATACTAAGGTGGAAATTACACCGTCTTAGCACGAAAAAATAAAACCCTCTTTACCTGAATTAAAGTCTGATGATTTGATCAAAGTAAAGGTTTGCTCTTTTGACAAGGATTGTTCTTTTACATTTCTGTAAACGTTTCCGTGCATTTGCTTGTCTACCCCAAACGAGTAGACTAAAACCGGGATGGCAAGCATGTTAGTCGCAGATACCTTGTTTAACGCCGACATATTTGAAGACCAAATCTTGCGAACAAGATGCTTGTATCTGCTTCGGAGTGACTTCTTCACTGATGTTGCGTCCTGAATGCGACTGTGAGGGACATCCAGGTATGTATAGGCCTCTCCAGTCTCAAGATGTCTTATAACACTTATATCCACAAGTTCAGGGTCCTCACGAATGCCAATAATCTTTCCTTTCTTCAGATGAATTTTGGCACATTTTCCAAACCAGAATCCATATCAATCTCTTCCGTGTACTGCTTTAAGATATTTCAAGCATTCTGAAATTTCCTTTTACCAGAAGCATAGATCTTTAGGTTATCCATAGAAAATACATGAGTGATCTTATGCTCGCGATGAATAGTGTCGCCACAAAGGTATCCAAAAGAAATTCGTAGTGCAAGATGTAGAGGCAGAAGTGTGATGCAAAAAAGCCGAGAACTTGTGGTGTCGCCGTGAAAGACGCCCCCATGGAAGGTGAATTACTTGTTGTAACTCGATATTTTCCAGATGAGATAGTAAATCTAGTTTTCCAAAAGGGTATCAGTCTCTCTAGGTCTCTTACTATGTGTGGATAAAGATTTAAGCTTTCGAATAGACAAATTATGAGTGTATGAGAGGTTGAATTGAAAGCTTTCTGGTAGTCAATCCAGGCCATTGACAGGAAGCATTGATAGGCTGCTGCATCTTTGTAGACGCGTATCTCAATTAGCAGGTTTTCTCGACATCCTGCTACAACATTTTTTCATCCACTTTGTTCGTACATCTCTTTTCACACAAGCTCAATTCTTCGAACAATTCTGTTGTTTAGGACCACTGTAAAAATTAAATATAGTGTGTTCAAACAAGTTACGGGCCTGTAATTCTCTGAGCTGAGCAATTTGCCTTTTTTATGTAGGAGTGTTCCGACTTAAAATATGAGGTGAATACACAGGCCAGATGTTAGTGTTTAGAACTAAACTTCTGCCACCAGATAAAATAAAATAAAATACGTCTCGTGGACCAAACACACTGGGTGAAGGACACACCGAGAAAAAACCACGATCGTTTCCAGCTGCGGCCCACTGGGAGTGCTCCGAACCACGTCCGCCTGACCCGCTGACGTGGCGAGGGGCTGATGTGTGCTTGCACTGCTAAGGTGTCAGCCGCAGCATGGGATCAGAAGCCAGCCCCTTCGGGCCTTGATCAGGAAGTGCGTGGTGGCTGCAGAGATCGGAATCTGCAGTGCCCCGGGCGAGTTCCGGTCCGTCCGTGTTTGCCGGGACCGATTAAACGAAGGCTGGGCCCCAGGGAACTGGGGTAGGACATTGTTCCAAAGGTATACCCGTTTCCAGTTATTTCGGCCTGCCCCTCCACGCACGAAGCGCTGGCCAAACTTTATGACAACAATCCCGGACAGAACCAAAGATGACGAAACAGCATTTGACAAGGCCATGAGAGACAGGGCAATGGAAACGGACAAAACGGACTCGGAAGTGGAGCTCAGCGGAAAGCAACCCACCAAAAAGGAAAAGGAAGGGAAGTACCCCTGAAAAAGAAGCCACGCGAAGGGAAACTTACGCAAGTTCCGAAGCGGACGTGTTGGAAGAAATCTGTTCTCTTTTAAGGAACTTAGCAAAGGTGCTCAGCGGTATGTACAATCCCAAAACGGAGCTTTGTAACATAAGTAGCGCTCTGATGCTCAAATCGAAGATTCTTCAATCCAATGACCACCAAAAACAAACTGACGCGGAGAAGGATTTGAGGAGCGAAAACGAAAAGCTTCGCAGGCAAATTAGAACTATGGAAACAGAGATCAAAGAATTGCGGAAAGAGCAACGACCTGAATCCTATGCACCAGTTAAGTGCGACAATTGCGTGTTGGCCCAGAAAATTCATGAGAGAAGAAGACAGCTGAAAATGGAGGAATCGCTCCAAAACTTTAAACAAGCAACAGAGGAAGATTGGGATAACGGTGTCTTCACAAAAGCTAGAGTCGAAATGGGACACGTTTGGGACGCACCAGCGGATTGGGATATTATCCTACCCTGCAAAGCAGACATCACATCGGAAGATAAGGAAGTGGAAAGAGCGATAGAAATGTTTAACGGAAAAGCCGGACTCATACTCCAAAACAGGAAGGAGGGTGAAGTAACCATGATGCAACATACCCTAGGATTCCCTAATGCGGAAGGAAGCTTCCAAAGTGCTACTAGATGTATATATTATCCAATTCTCAGTGAAAAAGTAGAAGAATCCGAAGACGATGAATCTCTATTCAGATCCCTAAGAAACGTGAAGTGCCATGTTCTCAAGAACAACCAAAAAAAGATTGCTTTTCCCAAACTAAGAGATCCAATTGGATCGAGAGTCACACGAATGTTGGAGTATCTCTTCACCGACGTTCCAGTGCAAATCAGAATATGCAAAACTCAACGTAACTTCGACAAGGAGAATACAGCTACCACAGATAGGCGGAAAACCAGTAGAAACCAGGCTCAAAAGAAAGAAAATGCGCCCGCAGAGCAGGCAAAAAGGCCGAAAAGAGATGCGCTCCTAGTCAAAGTAGGACACTGCTCATATGCGGAGACACTGAAGAAACTCAAACAAGCAGTAAATCCAAGTGAATTGGGAGTAGATATTAGGAGTCTCAAAAAGACTAGAAGTGGCGAACTTGTCTTTACATTCGAAAACGGGCTAGACAAGGCAAAGGCCTTGAAGAAGAAGATAAAGGAGATGGTACCAGAAGCGTCCACGTCCCTTCTAATCAAGAAAACTATAATCCATATCAAAGACATGGATGAAGTGACGACAGTTTCTGAAATTTCAGAAGCTGTCTCTAAAGCGACTGAGTTAGAGCCAAGGGCATTTGAGGTTAGAGCACTCCGGCCCGCATACGGTGGAAGACAAAATGCTACGATAGTGACGCGAGAATCTGATGCAGAGAAACTAATAGTGAAGAGGACAATAACAATTGGCTGGTCAAGGTGTAGACTCCTGGAAAGAAGAATAGAGAGCCACTGCTATAGGTGCTGGGAAAATGGTCACGTTAAGGCAGAATGCACTGGACCGGACAGAGGTAAACTGTGTTTGAAATGCGGAAAGGAAGAACATAAGGCAAATAAATGTCCAAACAAACCCTACTGCATTCACTGCGAGGAAGAAGGACATCAGTCCAGCAACTCAAGTTGTCGCTCTAAGAGAAAAGCAGCTAAGTCGGAGGGTAGGCATACTCGAGCAAATCGTAATGAGGATCCTTCAGATCAACACGAATAGGTCTCGACCGGCGCATGATCTTGCCCTAACCACAGCCAAAGAAATCGGAGCGGGAATGCTGGTCATCTGCGAGCCTAATAAGAAAAGCATAGAAGGCAGGAATGACTGGACTTATGATGAAGAGCTGGATACAGCTATTAAGGTACTGGACCAAAAGATTGCCATCAAGGACCAGGGTAAAGGCAATGGTTTCTCATTTGTCGCGACTACAACATTCACAGTTTACAGCTGCTATGCCTCTCCTAATAAAGGTGTGCAGGAGCTAGAAGCGCTTCTGCAACGTATTTCGAACCGCATCAGAGCCAGAGGCGAAGACGCGATAGTCTCAGGAGACTTTAATGCCAAGTCTTCACAGTAGGGAATGAAGAGAACAGATCGTAGAGGAAAAATACTCACCGAATGGCTAGCGCAAAATGACCTTATAGTCCAGAATAACGGGGATAAACCCACCTTTGTAAGGAGAGAATACGGGTCTATACTAGATCTGACTCTGACAACAAACAATATCGGTAGCAGGATAAGACATTGGAAAGTGAGTGAAAGAGAATCTCTCAGTGACCACAATTATGTCACTTTCGATATCATTAAAAAATCAAGACCCTTGCGGAGAAGCCAAAGACAAACGGGGTGGAACACAAGGAAGCTCGACAGGGACAGGCGGCAGAACGCTATAGACGAAATTGCAGAGAGCCAGAACGCACTACCACCGGAAGAATTCTCCAGCAGATTAGGTCAACTCTGCAATAGGTGCATGCCTAAAAGAAAGAAAGTTGGAGAAAGTCAACCCATGTACTGGTGGAATGAGGAGATTGCAATTCTCCGGACAGTCTGCATCCAAAATCGTAGGAAACATACTCGGATTGTAAAAAAGAACATACCCGTACAAGAGGAGCTGCTCTGGAAGAAGTACGTGGTTAGTAAGAAAGCCCTTCAAGCCAGCATTAAAGCGTCGAAGAAAAGAGGTTGGAAAACTGTTCGCGACGAAGTAGACAGGGATGTATGGGGAAAATGCTACCAGATAGTAAAAAAGCGCGTGATGGGGTATCCCCCTAGGCCACAGATGACCATTAAGACTTCAGAGGATGTTGCAAAATATCTGTTTCCAGTGCATGAGCCAGTAAATTTTACCCAAGCATTTAATGTGGTATTCAGAGGCTTCTCCATAGAGGAACTAAAGGCAGCGTCCACGAAGCTCAAGAACAACAAAGCATCAGGACCAGGCTGCATACCACCGAAGATCATAAAAATACTATCACTCTTGAAACCACAGTATGTTCTCAAGATGTATAACCAGCTGGCAGAAAGAGGAGAATTCCCGAAGAACTGGAAGAAATCAAGGCTGGTGCTACTAAGAAAAGGAAATAAACCCATAGAGAATCCTAGTTCATACAGGCCAATATGTCTCCTGGACGTTGAAGGAAAGCTCTTCGAGCAGCTCATACTAATTAGGCTTAAA
>NC_046659.1:25580136-25582616 GCF_010883055.1 Belonocnema kinseyi | reverse complement strand
CTGATTTTGATACACTAGGTGCATTTTTGAATACCTTTTCCGGCGGCTCTTACCTCACTGAAAAACTTGCTCTGTGACAAGGTAAATTCGAAGTATTTTTCACTCGACAAAAAACTGTATAAAGGCGCTCATTTCGACGAATTTCTGATTTTGATACGACAGGGGAGGTTTTCTATATGTTTTCCTGTAGCTCTTACAATCCTGAAAAAACTTCTATGACAAGGTATATTAAAAGTATTTTTAACTCGAAAAATCTGTATAAAGGCGGTCATTTCACGATTTTCTGATTTTGATACACTATGGGTGGTTTTAAATATTTTTTTCTGGGGGCTCTTACCTCTCTGAAAAAACATATTCTATGACAAGGTGAATTAAAAGTATTTTTCAGTTGAAAAAAAATGTACACAGGCGGTCATCTGGACGATTTTCTGATATTGATACACTAGGTGTATTTTTTAATATCTTTTCCGGCGGCTCTTACCCTACAGAAAAACCTGTTCCGTGACAAGGTAAATTAGAAGTATTTTTAACTTGAAAAAAACTGTATAAATACGGTCATTTTGACAATTTTGTGATTTTGATACACTATAGGTGGTTTTAAATATGTTTTCCGGCGAATCTGACCCGCTGAAAAAACTTGTTCTATGACAAGGTAAATTAAAGTTATTTTTAACTCGAAAACAAACTGTATAAAGGCGCTCATTTTAACGATTTTCTGATTTTCATACACTAGGGGTAGTTTTAAATATCTTTTCGGCGACTTTTACCCCCTGAAAAAACTTGTTCTATGACAAGGTGAAGTAAACGTATTTTTAACGCGAAAAGTACTGTGTAAATGTGGTCATTTTGTCGATTTTCTGATTTTGATACACTAGGGGTGGTTTTAAATATTTTTTCCGCCAACTCTTACCCCACAGAAAAATTTGTTCTGTGACCAGGTGAATTAAAGGTATTTTTAACTCGAAAGGAAATGTGTAAATGTGCTCTTTTTGACGATTTTATGATTTTGATACACTAGGGGTGGTTTTAAATATCTTTTCGGTGACTCTTACCCCCTGAAAAAACTTGTTCTATGACAATGTAAATTAAAAGTGTTTTTAACTCAAAAACAAACTGTATAAAGGCGCTCATTTTAACGATTTTCTGATTTGAATACACTAGGGGTGATTTTAGATATCTTTTCCTGTAGCTCTTACCTCCATGAAAAAACTTGTTCTATGACAAGGTAAATTGGAAGTATTTTTAACGCGAAAAAACTGTATAAAGGCGTTCATTTTGGCGATTTTCTGATTTTGATACTCAAGAGTTTGTTTTAAATATCTTTTCCGGCAACTCTTACCCCCCTGGAAAAACTTGTTCAATAACAAGGTAATTTAAAAGTATTTTTTACTCGAAAAAAAATTTATAAATGTGGTCATTTTGACAATTTTCTGATTTTGATACACTAGGTGTATTTTTAGATTTTTTTTCCGGCGGCTCTTACCCCCCTGAAAAAACTTGTTCTATGTCAAGGTAAATTAACTGTATTTTTAAGTTTAAAAAACTGTATACAGGCGGTCATTTCGACGATTTCCTGATTTTGATACACTAGGTGTATTTTTAAATTTCTTTTCCGACGGCTCTTACCCCACTGAAAAACTTGTCTATGACAAGGTTAATTGAAGGTATTTTGAACTTGAAAAGAACTGTGTAAATGTGGTCATTTTGAAGGCTTTCTGATTTTGATACACTAGGGGTGGTTTCAAATATCTCTTCCGGCGACTCTTACACCACTGAAAAACTTGCTCTATGACAAGGTGAAGTAAAGGTATTTTTAACGCGAAAAGAACTATAAATGTGGTCATTTTTACGGTTTTCTGATTTTGATACACTAGGGGTGGTTTTAAATATCTTTTCCTGTAGCTCTTACAACCAGGAAAAAACTTGTTTTATGACAAGGGAAATTAAAAGTATTTTTAACTCGAAAAAAAACTCTATACAGGCGGTCATTTTGTCGATTTTCTTATTTTGATACAATAGGTGTATTTTTAAATTTGTTTTCCGGCGGCTCTTACCGCACTGAAAAACTTGTTCTACGACAAGGTGAATTAACGGTATTTTTAACTCGAAAAGAATTATGTAAAATTGTTTTCAAATTTTTAATTTTATCTGCTATATCATCAGAGATTGTAGCTTACCGACAATACATCAACCCTCCAAAACATGAAGGCAGAAGAATCTACACAATACCGATCAAGTTAAGAATCTTCAATAACAGAAAATGCTTAACGACTTTATATCAAAATCAGAAAATCGTCAAAATGACCACATTTACACAGTTCTTTTCGAGTTAAAAAGACTTTTAATTTACTTTGTCATCGAACAAGTTTTTCCAGGGGGGTAAGAGCCGCTGGAAAAGATATTTAAAACCACTTCTTGGGTATAAAAATCAGAAAATCGTCAAAATGACCGCCTTCATACAGTTTTTTTTCGAGTTAAAA
>NC_046659.1:25578829-25580036 GCF_010883055.1 Belonocnema kinseyi | reverse complement strand
ACATGGGTGCTTTAGACAGTACCTCTTTAAACGTAGAAAAGCAATTACAGATAAGTGCCCCTACTGCAACGAAACTGACGACGTCGAACACACTCTGTTCATATGCGAGAAATGGGAAGAAGCAAGGGTAAGATTTAGAATAGAAACGGGTAAAACTTTTACTGACGAAAACATGATGAAGGTCTTGTTGGAATCCAGGGAGGGATGGACAGCGGCATATAGCCTAATACGACAAATTATAGAAACTAAAGAAAGAGAAGGCAGAGAACTGTGCTAAGTAAAGTACAGAGGCAGGAATAACACTGAAGTAATGCTCACGCGGATTCCGGTGTTATATGTGTGTAGGAAAGGAGTTAAGGTTTTAGTGGGTAGGTGCCGTTTGGCAAGTCCCACACTCACCTTCGTTCCTCGTGGACTATGCGCCCATGTGTGCATCTCTCGTGTATGTATATTATGTATATACACGTGATGTGCATATATTGGGCTCTATATCCATCTATCCATCCATCCATCTATCCATCTATATCCAACTATCCATCTATCCATCTATATCCATCTATCCATCTATATTCATCTATCCATCTATCCATTTATATCCATCTATCCATCTATATCCATCTATCCATCTATATCCATCTATCCATTTATATCCATCTATATCCATCTATCCATCCATCTATCCATCTATATCCATCTATATCGATCTATCCATCTATATCCATCTATCCATCTATCATGGGGATTGTCTTCATGCGAATGCTTGAGTTTATATTTGGCGACTCTGATATCCAACTGGAGGTGTATAGACCTTTTAACAAGAAGCCAGGCAGAAGAGTAGCAGTCATCCGAGAGACACAAGCTAAAGAGAATAATGATACAGACCCTGCGCCAAGAATCTCAACACGAATAAAGTGACCAAAACAAGATGCCATTCTAGTGAAAATAGAAAACAAAAACTACGCCGATATATTGAAAACGGTAAAGCAAAACGTTAACCCCACAGATGTCGGGGTGAACGTAAAAGGCATACGAAGAACCAAAAATGGTGAACTTCTACTGATGGTTCAGGATACTGGCAATAAGGCGGAGGCGCTCAAAAAAGAAACTGCCCTAAATGCTGGGGACATGGTCACGCACGGGCAGATTGCAATGGACCCGACAGAGACAAACTCTGCATGAAATGCGGAAAGGAAGACCACAGAGCAGC
>NC_046659.1:25577313-25578729 GCF_010883055.1 Belonocnema kinseyi | reverse complement strand
GTTTTAAATACCAGACAAGTAAAAATTTTACGCCAGAAAATATGATGACGACACTTTTAGAATCGACTGAGGGGTGGACAATAACACAAGACACTATACAGAATATAATTCGGACGAAAGAGAAAGAGCATAAAGAATTGAGAGAACTTAGAGAAGACTAAATAAAAAAGACAACACTCGCATTGAAGTAATGCTGACGCGGTTTCCGATGCGAAGTGGGTAGGAAAGGAGTTATGGTTTTAGTGGGTAGGTGCCTTTTGGTAAGTCCCACACTCACCTTCGTTCCTTGTGGGCTAAGCGCCCATGTGTGCATCTCACGTGTATGTATATTATGTATATACACGTGATGTGCATATATTGGGCTCGTGGTCCCCAAGGTTCGAATGTGGTTAGTGCATGAGCATTTTACCGTTTTTACTCCTCTAACAAAAAAAAATCTATATCCATCTATCCATCTATATCCATCTATCCATCTATATCCATTTATCCATCTAGCCATCTATATCCATCTATATCCAACTATCCATCTATCCATCTATATCCATCTATCCATCTATCCATTTATATCCATCTATATCCATCTATCCATCTATCCATCTATATTCATCTATATTCATCTATCCATCTATCCATCTATATCCATCTATCCATCTATCTATCTATCTCCCTACCTAAGGGTGTTCCCGCGTTGTCGTCGCGGTAGGGCTTGATCTCTCCTCTAATGACTTCAGCGGCTATGCTGGCGGTAGTGTAGCTACTGGTAGGGTCTGCCAAGCCAGACAGGCAAAGAAGGAAGAGGAGAGGGACTAAGAGGAACATCTAGGGGAAGGAACCCCGAAATAAAACCAAACATGGTGGGTGTTGATAAAACAAATATACCCCAAGTGAGGAAAGATCTCACCGTCGATTCCGACCGGGTGCAAGCCCCGGTGGTCAACGCCGGCCCCGCGGATTTTGGGGGGGCCAATCACACAACTTGTCGGTGGAGGAGATGGAGGTTCTGGCGGGAATGGACTCTTCTATGAGGACACCACCCAGAACTAGGTCCCTTTCGGTGCAAGAGGAGACGCACCAGGCAAAACGGAAGAGGCGAGGTAGCACTCCTGAAGTGGAAAGATCCACGACGAAGGTAAATGCAGAAGCCTGCCAGGAGTTTATTGAGAGAGTGACTCACCAAGTCATAAAAATGGAGAAACTTCTGAGGGTAGCCTACAAGCCTAAAAAGGAGATCTGCGAAATCAGCAGTTTTCTGGCATACGAAGTGGAGATAGCACGTCTAATTGAGCTTAAAAGCTGGTTGAAGAAAATCGGCGGTGGCTCCAAAGAGGCGGTAATGGAGGAGGTCTTGGAAGAGAATGTGCGACTGCGTCTTCAGGTTTGCAACCTGAAGGCGAAATGCCAAAGTCTCTTGGAAGA
>NC_046659.1:25564551-25577213 GCF_010883055.1 Belonocnema kinseyi | reverse complement strand
AAAAGAATTTAAAAACTCCCGTAGTGTATCGAAATCAGAAAATCGTCAAAATGACCACCTTTATACAAATTTTTTAGTTAAAAATACTTTTAATGTACCTCGCCATAAAACAAGTTTTTTCATTTGGGAAAGAGCAGCAGTCAAAAATATTTAGAACCACCCACAGGGTATCAAAATCAGAAAATCGTCAAAATGACCGCCTTTGTACAGTTTTTTTTAAGTTAAAAATACTTTTAATTTACCTTGCCAAAAAAAAGTTTTTTCAGTCGGATAATTGCCGCGGGATAAAATATTTAACAGTACCCCTAGGGTAAAATCAGAAAATAGTCAAAATGACCGCCTTCATACAGTTTTTTTCGAGTTAAAAATACTTTTAATGTACCTTGTCATAAAACAAGCTTCTTCGGTGGGGTAAGAGCCGCCGGAAAAAATATTTGAAACCACCCCTACTGTATCAATATCAGAAAGTCGTGAAAATAGCCGCCTCTATACAGTTTTTTTTTCAATTAAAAGTACTTTTAATTTAGCTTGTCACAGAAAACGTTTTTCCAATAGGGTAAAAGCCGCCGGACAAAATATTTAAAACCAACCCTAGTGTATCAAAATCAGAAAATCGTCAAAATAACCGCTTTTATACAGTTTTTTTCGTGCTATAAATACCTTTAATTTACCTTGTCAAAGAAAATGTTCTTTCGGTGGGGTAAGAGTCGCCGCAAAATATATTCAAAACCACCCATAGTGTATCAAAATCAGAAAATCGTCAAAATGACCGCCTTTATACAGTTTTTTTTTCAAGTTAGAAATCCTTTTAATTTAGCTTGTCACAGAAAAGGTTTTTCCAATAGGGTAAGAGTCGCCGGAAAAAATATTTAAAACCACCCATTGTGTATCAAAATCAGAAAATCGTAAAAATGACCGCCTTTATACAATTTCTTTTCCAGTTAAAAATACTTCTAATTTACCTTGTCATAAAAAAAGTTTTTTTCAGCGGGGTAAGAGCTACCGGAAAAAATATTTGAAGTCACCCCTACTGTATCAAAATCAGAAAATCGTCGAAATGACCGCCTTTTTACAGTTTATTTCTAGTTAAAAATACTTTTAATTTACCTTGTCATAGAACAAGTATTTGCAGTGGGGTGAGAGCCGTGAGAAAAAATATTTGAAACCACCCCTAGTATATCAAAATCAGAAAATCGTAAGAATGTCCGCCTTTATAATGTTTTCGTTCCAGTTAAAAATACTTTTAATTTACCTTGCCATAAAACAATTTTTTTTAGTGGGGTGGGAGCCAACGGCAGAAATATTTGAAGCCGCCCCCACTGTAACAAAATCAGAAAATCGTCAAAATAGCCGCCTTAATACAGTTTTTTTTCAAGTTAAAAATACTTTTAATTTAGCTTGTCACAGAAAGTTTTTTCAATAGGGTTAGAGCCGCCGGAAAAAAATATTTAAAACGCCCCTAGGGTATTAATATCAGAAAATCGTCAAAATAACCGCCTCTATATAGTTTTTTTTTCTAATTAAAAATAGTACTAATTGAGCTTGTGATAGAATACGTGTTTTTAGTGGGGTAAGAGCCGCCGAAAAAGATATTTAAAGCATCCCTAGTGAATCAAAATCAGAAAATCGTCGAAATGACCGCCTTGATACAGTTTTTTTTTCAAGTTAAAATTACTTTTAATTTACTTGGTCATAAAACAATTTTTATTAGTGGGGTAAGAGCCATGGGAAGAAATATTTGAAACCTCCCCCACTCCATCAAAATCAGAAAATCGTCAAAATACCCGCCTTTATAAGGTTTTTTTCCAGTTAAAAATACTTTTAATTTACCTAGTCACAGAAAAAGCTTTTTCTGTGGGGTAAGAGACGCCGGAAAGAATATTTAAAATCACGCCTAGTGTATCAAAATCAGAAAATCGTCAAAATGGCCGCCTGAATACAGTTTTTTTTCCAGTTAAAAATACTTTTAATTTGGCTTGTCGCAGATGAAGTTCTTTCAGTGGGGTAAGAGCCGCCCCAAAAAATATTTAAAACTACCCCTAGTGTATCAAAATCAAAAAATCGTCAAAATGACCGCCTTGATACAGGTTTTTATCTAGTTAAAAATACTACTAATTGACCTTGTCATAGAACGAGTTTTTACAGGGAGGTAAGAGCCGCCGTAAAAGATATTTAAAACCACCTCTAGTGAATCAAAATCGGAAAATTGTCAAAATGACCGCCTGTATAGTTTTTTTTTCAAGTTAAAAATACATTTAATTCACCTTGTCATAGAACAAGTTTTTTTCTGAGGTATGCGCCGCCGGGAAAAATATTTAAAGCCTCCCCTACTGAATCAAAATCAGAAAATCATCAAAATGACCGCCCTTATACAGTTTTTTTTCGAGTTGAAATTACACATAACCCACCTTGTCATAGAACAAGTTTTTTCCGCAAGGTAAGAGCCGTTGGAATGGATATTTAAAACCACCCCAAGTGTATCAAAATCTGAAAATTGTCAAAATGACCGCCTTTATACAGTTTTTTTTTTCGAGTAAAAAACACTTTTAATTTACCTTGTCACAGAGAAAATTTTTTCAGTAGGGTCAGAGCCGCCGGAAAAAAACCTTTAAAGCCTCCCGTAGTGTATTAAAGTCAGAACATCGTCAAAATGACTGCCCTTATACAGTTTTTTTCGAGTTCAAAATACACATAATTCACCTTGTAATAGAACAAGCTTTTTCCGTGAGGTTAGAGCCGCCGGAATGGATATTTAAAACCGCCCCAAGTGTATCAACATCAGAAAATCGTGAAAATGACCGCCTTTATATAGTTTTTTTCGAGTTCAAAATACTTTTAATTTGCCCTGCCAAAAAACAAGCTTTTTCAGTGGGGTGAGAGCCGCGAGAAAAAATATTTGAAACCACCCCTAGTATATCAAAATCAGAAAATGGTGAAAATGTCCGCCTTTATAGTGTTTTCATTCCAGTTAAAAATACTTTTAATTTACCTTGCCATAAAACAATTTTTTTTAGTGGGGTGGGAGCCAAAGGCAGAAGTATTTGAAGCCGCCCCCACTGTAACAAAATCAGAAAATCGTCAAAATAGCCGCCTTAATACAGTTTTTTTTCAAGTTAAAAATACTTTTAATTTAGCTTGTCGCAGAAAAAGTTTTTTCAATAGGGTAAGAGCCGCCGGAAAAAATATTTAAAACCACCCCTAGAGTATTGAAATCAGTAAATCGTCAAAATGACCGCCTTTATACAGTTTTTTTCTAGTTAAAATTATTTTTAATTTACCTTGAAATAGAACAAGTTTTTTCAGTCTGGTAAGAGCCGCCGTAAAAAATATTTAAAACCACCCATTGTGTATCAAAATCAGAAAATCAGCCTTTTCAAAAGATATTGAGGTCTTTCATAATTTCAGAAGAAATAATAAATATTCCATGAATTTTCGGAAATGCTTCCAAGGCTTAAAATATTTGAAGTCTATGCAAAGCCTCTTGAATTTCTAAAAATATTTGTAAATGAATCCAAATTTTTTCTTATAATGTTGAAACATCATTTAAAGTGAAACAAATTTCCATCATAATCTTCTAAAATTTCTTACGAAATTCAAGAAAATTATAAAATATTTGTGAATATTTCATATTCGCCAACAAAAAATCTAGATTAAGAAAAATATATATTTTACGGGATTTTACAAAATAATAGGAAAAGTTCGAGCCCTGTTAGAATTAAATATCTACACAATACTTCTTAAATTCTTAAATATATTTTTATCTGACTGGAATTTTTCTTGAAATTTAGAAAATTTATTTAAAATCTAAACTGCTGCCTAAAATATCCCCAATTTTCCTCAAAACTTGAATAACATTAATTTCTTCACTTAAGTCCTTCCAAAGTTATTCTAATCAAGGGCATGTAATACTTTACCATATGGGTTTTCAGTTTTTCACACATTTTGTTCATAAATTTTAATTTGAAAAAAAAACATTAGTGTCCAGACGTTTGCGTTTTTAACGTCTGGCTTTCTTTTTATGCATGAACTTTCACATAAATCTGCACTTTTTTAAATCTTCTGCAGTTTAGAAATCTTCTTTATTCTTGCAAATTTTCGCAATATTTGTAGAATTTTATGGTTTAATTTATTTTAAACTTTTTAATGTTACAAAATTAAAACATTTTGCTTTAAAATCTTCTAATCTTTCTCGAAATTTAAGGAAATATTTGATATTTTAAAATCTTTTTCGAATTTTCTGCTAAATCTCATTTTTTAAATTATAAATTCTTAAAAATTTGTTTTGGGAACCTTAAGAATTTATGTCATTATCCTGAATTTTCAAAAAAGTCCTAAAATATCTTATGAATTTTTATTGTTTTTTAATGGTGTTCAAACTTGTAAATATCTCTCAAATTTACTAAAAATTTATTCTAAAATTATTTATTTTGGCACGATGTTGCTTTAAACACTTGTTAACCCTTTTTTTACTTTATAAAATAATATGAAAAGTTTTTGAATCTTTTTTAATGAGCTCTTAGAACTCATTAGTAAAAAATTGTTTGAAATTTTCCCATGAAACTAAACTATATATTTTTCCTTCTCTTGACGCTCTAAAAAATTAAGTTTACCTACATTTAAATTAAATCACGGAAAATGGAAATAATTTTATTAAAATCTTCCATATTATTTTTTGACAATTTTGAAATATTTAAAATTAAAAATTATTATTCCAAAATAAATTTTTAACTGCTTAAAATTTTCCCATAACTGTTTAAAAAAAAATTATTCTCAAAATTTTTCAAAATAATTAAGACGCTTCTATTGTTATAATGCTTAAAATAAGTTTTTTCGATAATTTTATTTTACTTATCTCTTTGAAAATTAAAAAAACGATTACCCAGATGTAAAAAAAGAAAACATTTTTTTCTTCTTAAAAACTCTGGAATTATAATATGGTAGCAAAAAAATTTATAATTGAATCTTTATCTATCTGGGTATTGTGACAAAATTAGCCATCTAACAATTCATTGATTTTTTGATAAATGATAACTTAAAAAGCATTAAACAATCATTTTCATTTAAACATAGGCAAAATGTTTACTTTACATTTTTTTTTTTAATTTCACATTCATTTTTGAAAATTTGTTTTATTGGTAACTTTCGATACTAATTTCAAAAAGAAATCAAACGTATTTTCATATGATTTGAAAAATCGAATGCAAAGACATATTTCAGTACATCAAAATCATTTGAAAAATTGTCTAATCAAAATAATATAATTGCAAATTTCAATCAACTTTTAATATTCAAATTATATTCAATGTTCCATTATATAACCTTTAAGTCAATAATTAAATTATGTTACTTAAATTTCGGGAACTAAGTTTTAATCTTTATTTACTTTAATTCTCAGAAGATGTTAATTATCTAACAATAAATTGACAATTTTAAAAAAGAAAAACCATTAAAATATAATTCGGTTATAAAAAATTTCAAAAACTTTAACTTTATATATTTTTTTGTTATTTGACATTTTATTTTTAAAAAATGTATTTAATCTTATGCTTTTGAACTGATTTCAGAAAAGGTAACTTTTAGTTACCTTTTCTGTAGAATCAGTTGTTAATTAATTAATCAGTTCACAAAATAAAAAACATGATACAATTATTTTCATCGTAACATTCAAATAATGTTAGCGTTATGTGTATATTCTCCTTTAAATTCTGATACAGAATTTCCATACGTCTAATTTATAAGTAACCTTTGTCACTAATTCAAACCGAGATGAAGAAAGTGTGAAGAAAATTATCAGCTAATAATGAATTAAATGGTTCACAACATAAGAAGCCTCAAATAATTTGTTTCATTGAAATAATAGATTTACTTTTACTTTATATATATTTTAAACTTTCTTCCAGAAAATCTTAGTTATTAATAACCTTCAATACTTGATTTTGTAAGAAACAAAACACTTGTACATATGATTTTCAAAATTTAATTCATATAATCATTTCAAAACGTCATCAACATTTCGAAAAACTATATAATTCTAATAGAAATAGGTTAAATCGTAAAAAAACTAATTAGCTAATAATAAGTAATTATTCTGTTCATATAATACAAGGCGCTATAGAATTATTTTTAGAACGAATTATTTAAATAATTTTTACTTGGTGTTCTTCTGAAAAATTGTAGTATTGATAATATGTTTAAATATGCCAGAAAAAAGTAAAATATATACTCGGATCATTCAGAAATCATAATTCCGTTACTCATTTCACAACAAACCAAAAATTTGAATAAATAATCAAATTAAAAATTTTGTATTTCAAATATCAATAAAATGTTATTATGTCAATTATAACCGGTATTTAATAATGTAATATTCACTTAAATCATCAATTTGTTAACTCAAATTTAAATTTTTTTAATTTTATCCTTATGTAATTTAACATTGTCAAAGTATTAATGAACTAATAATTAATTAATCTGTTTATAACATAAAAATAATTAAACTATAATTTTCATTAAAAAATTGAAATAATTTCCCCTCTCCCTTTTTTTAATTTTCACTTTCATTTTTGAAAATTTGACCGCTTGGCAACTTTTGATACTTATCCGAGAACAAAATTAAAACACGTTTATAAAAATTAAATGCAGATACTCATTTCACAACGTCAGAATCATTTTAAAAATTATTTAATTAAAACTGTGGTATTTGAAGTATTAATTCACTTTTATCATGCACATTGTATTCAATATTCAATTATATAATCTTAAGTAAATTATATATATATGTTCTTTTTCATTTCATAATTAATTAATCAGTTTACAAAATAAGAAGCATTAAACAATTGTTTTCATTTGTACACTCAAATATTGTTTACATTATATTCTGCTTTAAATTTGAAGCAGCATTTCTATACCTCTAATCTATTAATTACCTTGTAAATTAATTTTGAAGAATTTAAAATATATGTGAATATAAGTTTGAAAATGAAATTCAGAATCTCATTTCACAATTATCACAATCATCATAAAAATTCAGATACTTGAAATATAAATATTTGAAAGAAAAAATAAACTTCGATACAAAAGGTATCAGCTAATATTTAAATACATAATCTGAAACTAAATACAGTAGAACCTCGCTTATCCGAGGCCGCATTATCCGAGTTCGTGATTATACGAGGCTGAAACATAAATAGTTTACCCGTCTTATCCGAGCTATAGCGCAATAGTAGTTCGTATTATTCAACCCTTATGCATTATTCATACATATGAACTTTTTTAACCAACCAGAACAAATTTTCCCAATCCTCTGCTCTTATTTGTTAATAATGTATATACGCTCTACGTTATAAGTCTCTACTTTAAGTTTATTGCACCAAGCGTTTCTTTTTGTTTGAAATTCCGTTTTTATCCGAATTTCCCTATTATCGAAGTTAGGGCCGGTCCACAATAACTCGGACAAGCGAGTCTATACTGTAATCAATGTAGGTTACATAATTTAAAACAATTTCAATCTAAACTGAATATGATTTAACATTGTGAACAAAGTTAATCAGCTAATAATGAATTGAACGGTTCATAACTTAAGAAGCCTCAAATAATTATATTACTTTGCAATTATTTGTGGAAATTCGATTAGTAATATAATCAATTAAAAAGTATGCAGTCATTTCAAAGCATAAAAATAATTAAACAATTATTTTAACTGAAATATTCATATATCTTTTAACAAATTTTAAATGTTATTTATAAAAATTTCATTTTTTAGTGACTTAATATTCATTTAAGGGAAAAAGTTTGAACATTTTTACCTATATTTTTGAAAATTAAAGGAAAATATTAATCTCAGAACACCAGCATAATTCCGAAAAATTACCTTATTGAAACAGAGGTACTTTAAAAATAAATTCATTTATATTATGCAAATCATATTCAATGTTCCATTATATAACCTACAAATAAATAATGTATTTATTTGTTGCTTATGTTAATTAAATTTAAGGTAATAAATTTTAATCTGTTTTCCATTTAATGTTCGAAAACAAATATTCAGCTTATATCAATTAGTCATTTTATAAAATAGGAAGCATTAAACTATAATTCTCACTAAAACCCTTAAATAATTTTTAGTTATTACATTATTTTTAATTTCAACTTTCATTTCTAAAATTTTTCTTTATTAATAAGCTCTTAGACTAATTTCAGAAAATGTGAGTTTTTGTAAAATTAGTTGATAATTAATTAGTCATTTCACAACATAAAAAGCATTACACAATTATTTTAATGAAAACATTCAAATAATGTTTACATTATATGCTCATTCAAATTTGAAACTGGATTTCCTACATTTAATTTATTAAGAAGCTTTCTAGCTAAGTTACAAAAATTAAAATATGTGTACATATAATTTAGAAAATTGAATTTAAATACTCATTTCACAATTTCAGAGACACCATAATAAATTATATTATTGTAATACAATTATTTGAAAGAAAAAAAAAGAAACATCTATTACGAAAGTAATAAGAAATGTTTAATAACATAATCTCAGAGGAAATAACATATTTTTGTTACTAAATATTAAACAATTTAAATCCAATCTTTATGTAATTTGATATTTTATTTTTTATCATTAAATTTTAATTTATAATATAATATTATTAAACTTAACGACTTCACACTATATCTATTCATTCAATAATCTTTTATATTATTTGACAAAATTAAGATTTTAAGATAAAATTTTAAAAATTATTCTTGTAACAATGAATATACCAATTTAAAAATTATTTAAATCATACTTAATTTTAAATTTGTAAATAATTTAAAAATACGAAATATGAATATAATATTAGTATAAACAATTATAAGCATGTATAACATAATATTATTAACCTTAATAATTTGCTGATATAGAACTCATGAGAATATTATTATTATTATTATTATTATTATTATAACTAAAACGAGAAAAAAAAAGAATTTTATGACTCAATTATGTAAAATTTAGAATTGATATAGCTCCAATATTAAATAACTAATAAACTTTGATTGGATAACGTTAAAATAAAAATACGATATTATTTAATTTTAATCTAAAAATAATAAGTTTTTCAACCTTAAATCTTTAACATAATTAAAACATTCATATAATAAATTTATTTAATTGTAATTTAGCTTATAACAACTTTACGTTTTAACCCCAATTCTTAATTATATTTTATATAATAATATTGTTAAACTTGATGATTTCGCAATACATCTATTAATTTAATAATCTTTTTTTTTCAAATAAATTTTAAGATAAATTTTAACTAATTATTACTTTAACAAATATAGCTCTAATATTAAATAGGTAATAAATTTTGATTAGATAAAGTTTAAAGTAAAATGCGATATTATTTAATTTTAATCTAAAATTAATAAGTTTTTCAACATTAAATCATTAACATAATTAAAACATTAACATAATAAATTTATATAATTGTAATTTAGCTTATAATAACTTTACGTTTTAACAAAAAATTTAATTATAATTTATATAATAATATTATTAAACTTGATGATTCCGCAATATATCTATTTTTTTAATAATCGTTTATATTGTTCAAAAGAATGAAATTTTAAGATAGACTTGAAATAAATATTACTTTAACATTGAATAAACCAAATAAAAATTTATTATTAAAAATAAGAGCTCTTATTGAAAGTGAAAATAAAGACACAAATTAAAATAATTCTTGGCGATCGATAAAAGTAAAAATGTAGTTTTAGGTTCGATTAATTCTATACATTTAAAACAGAGGCCGCCAGTCGCCATAAATTATGCGCTTAAATCCACTATGTAAGATTCAGCCTCCATGCGCTACTAATGGAGATTACGAGTTTTTATATATAGGAAATACTTTTAATGTAACTTTTCATAAAACAAGTTTTTTCATTGGGGTAAGAGCCGCCGGAAAAATATTTAAAACCACCCTTAGGGTATTAAAATCGGAAAATCTTCAAAATGACCGAGTTTATAAAACTTTTTTCGAGGTAAAAATACATTTAATTCACGTTGTCATAGATGCAGTTTTTTCCGTGGGTAGAGAGCCGGCGGAAAAGATATTTGAAACCACACCTACTGTAAAAAAAACAGAAAATCGTCAAAATGACCGCCTTCATAAAGTGTTTTTTAGTTAAAAATACTTTTAATGTACCTTGTCATCAAACAAGTTTTTTCATTGAGGTAAGAGCCGCGGGTAAAAATATTTAGAACCACCCCTACTGTATCAAAATCAGAAAGTCGTCAAAACGATTGCCTTTATACAGTCTTTTTTTCAAATTAAAAATACATTTAATTTACCTTGTCACAGACAAAGATTTTTAGTGGGGTAAGAGCCACCGGAAACAGTATTTGAAAACACCCCTACTGTATCAAAAACAGAATGTAGTCAAAATGGCCGCACTTATGTAGTTTTTTAGACTTATAAACACTTTTAATTTACTTGTCATAGAAAAATTTTTTTCAGTGTGGTAAGAGATGCCGGAAAAAATATTTAAAACCACACCTAGTGTATCAAAATCAGAAAATCGTCAAAATGACCACCTTTATACCGTTTTTTTTTAGTGTGAAAAATACGTTTCATTTACCGCAAAAGATATTTAAAACCACATCTAGTGTATCACAATCAGAAAATCGTCGCAATGACCGCCTTTATAGAGTTTTTTTCCAGGTAAAAATAATTTGATACGCTAGGAATGGTTTTAAATATTTTTTCCGCCGGCCCTTACGCCACTGTAAAAACTTGTTCTATGAGAAGGTAAATTATAAGTATTTTTAACTAGAAAAAACTGTATAAAAGCGGTCATTTAGACGATTTTCTGTCTTTGTATTTTTAAATTTAAAAAAACTGAATAAAGACGTTCATTTTGACGATTTTCTGGTTTTGATACACAACGGGTGGTTTTAAATACCTTTTCCGGAAACTCTTACCCCCCTGAAAAAACTTGTTCTATGAGAAGGTAAATTAAAAGTATTTCTAACTCGAAAATACTCTTTAAAAGTGATCATTTTGAAGATTTTCTAATTTTAATATACTAGAAGTTGTTTTGAATAACTTTTCCGGCGACTCTGATCCCCTGAAAAAACTTGTTCTATGACAAGGTAAATCAAAAGTATTTTTAATACGAAAATACTGTAAAAATGCGGTCATTTTGACGATTTTCTGATTTTGATACACCCACCTGAAAAAACTTGTTCTATGACAAGGTAAATTAAAAGTATTTTCAATGCGAAAAAAACTGTATAGAGGCAGTCATTTTGACGATTTACCAATTTTGATACACCAGGGGTGGCTTTAAATATTTTTTCCGGCTGCTATTGACCTACTGAAAAAACTTGTGTTATGAGAAGGTAAACTAAAATTATTTTTCACTCGAAAAAAACTGTATAATGGCAGTCATTTCGACGATTTTCTGAATTTTGATACACTAGGGATGGTCTTAAATATTTTTTCCAGTGGCTCTTGCCGCACTGGAAAAACTTGTTGTATGATAAGATAAATTAAAAACATTTTCAACTCCCAAGAACTATATAAAGGCGGCTATTATAACGATTGCCTGATTTTAAAACACTAGGGGTCCTTTTAAATATTTTTTCCGGTGTCTCGTACCCCACTGAAAGTCTTGTTCTATGACAAGATGAATTGAAAGAATTTTTCACTCGAAAAAACTGTATAAAGGCGGTCATTTTGACGATTTTCTGATTCTGATACACCAGGGGTAGTTTTAAAACATTTTTTGGGCAGCTCTTAACTATAGAAAAAAATTATTCCATGACAAGGTAAATCAAAAGTATTTTTGACTCGAAAAAAACTATATGAAGGAGATCATTTTGACGATTTTCTGATTTTGTACACTAGGGGCGGTTCTAAATATCTTTTCCGGCGGCTCTTACCCACCTGAAAAAACTAGTTCTATGACAAGGTAAATTAAAAGAATTTTCAATGCAAAAAAAAACTGTAGGAAGGCAGTCAATTTGACGATTTTCTGTTTTTGATGCACTAGGATTGGATATAAATATCTTTTTCGGCGGCTATTGCCCCACTGAGAAAACTTGTTCTATGACAAGGTAAACTAAAAGTGTTTTTAAGTTGAAAAAAAATTTATAAAAGTGGTCATTTACACATTTCTTATTTTGATACACTGTGGGAGGTTTTAAATATCTCTTGCGGCGACTCTGACCCTCCAAAAAACTTGCTCTATGACAAGGTAAATTAAAAGTATTTTGAACTCGAAAGAAACTGTAAAAAGGTGGTCATTTTCACGATTTTCTGATTTTGATACACAAGAGGTGGTTTTAAATATCTTTTCCGGCGACTCTGACCCACCCAAAAAAATTGCTCTATGACAAGGTAAATTAAAAGTATTTTTAGCTCGAAAAAAACTGTAAAAAGGCGGTCATTTTGACGATTTTCTGATTTTGATACACAAGAGGTGGTTTTAAATCTCTTTTCCGGGGGTTCTTACCCCCGCGGAAAAACTTGTTCGATGACAAGGTAAATTAAAAGTATTTTTTATTGGAAAAAAACTGTATAAAGGGGATCATTTTGACAATTTTCTAATTTTGATACACTAGGGTTGGTTTTAAATATCTTTTCCGGCGACTCTGACCCCCTGAAAAA
>NC_046659.1:25560211-25564451 GCF_010883055.1 Belonocnema kinseyi | reverse complement strand
AATTAGAGGTATTTTTAACTCGAAAAAGCTATATAAAGGCGGTCATTTTGACAATGTGATAATTTTGATACACTATGGGTGGTTTTAAATATCTTTTCCGGCTACTCTGACCCCTGAAAAAACTTG
The DNA here is from genome assembly GCF_010883055.1 of Belonocnema kinseyi. NCBI lineage: Eukaryota > Metazoa > Arthropoda > Insecta > Hymenoptera > Cynipidae > Belonocnema > Belonocnema kinseyi. Next base: position 25,564,325 of record NC_046659.1, on the reverse strand, counting down.
ATCTATGACAAGGTAAATTAAAAGTATTTTTAACTCGAAAAAAACTGTATGGTGGCGGTAATTTTGACGATTTTCTGACTTTGATACACTAGGGGTGGTCTTAAGTATTTTTTCCGTCGGCTCTTACCCCAGTGAAAAAACTTTTCCTATGACAGGGTAAATTAAAAGTATTTGTAACTCGAAGAAAACTGTATAAAGGCGGTCATTTAGAAGATTTTCTGATTTTGATACGCTAGGGTTGGGTTTAAATATATTTTTCAGCGGCACTTCCCCTATTGAAAAAACTTGTTTTAGGACAAGTTGACGTAAAAGTATTTTTGACACGAAAAAAACTGTATAAAGGCGGTCATTTTGACGATTTTCTGAGTTTGATACACTAGGTGTGGTTTTAAATATTTTTACCGGCGGCTCTTACCCGGCTGAAAAAGCTTGTTCTATGACAAGGTAAATTAAAAGTGTTTTTAACGCGAAAAAAACGTATAAAGTCGGTCAGTTTGGCGATTTTCTGATTTTAATGCACTAGGGATGGTTTTAAATATCTTTTCCGGCGACTCTGACCTCCTAGAAAAGCTTGTTCTATGACAGGGTAAATTAAAAGTATTTTTAACGCGAAAAAACTGTATAAAGGCGGTCAATTGTACGATTTTATGATTTTGATACATAAGAGGTGGTTTTAAATATCTTTTCTCGCGACTCTTATCCCTCTGAAAAAACTAGTTCTATGACAAGGTGATTTAAAAGTATTTTTAATGCGAAAAAAACTGCATGAAGGCTTTCATTTTAACGATTTTCTGATTTTGATACAATAGGGATTGTTTCAAATATTTTTTCCGGCGGCTCTTACCCCTCTGAAAAAACTTATTCTATGAAACGGTAAATTAAAAGTATTTTTGAATAAAAAAAAACCGTACAATAGGGTTAACTTTGATGATGTTCTGATTTTTATACGCTAGGGGTGGTTTAAAATAGTTTTGCCGATGGCTCTTAACCCACTGAAAAAACTTCTTCTTTAACAAAGTAAATTAAAAGTATTTTTATCTGAAAAAATGTATATTGAGGGTCTTTTCGTCGATTTTATGATTTTGATACTCTAGGGGTGGTTTTAAATATCTTTTCCAGCGACTGTTACCCCACTGAAAAAACTTGTTCTATGACCAGGTAAATTAAAAGTATTCTTAACCCGAAAAAAAAACTGTATAAAGGCGGTAAATTTGGCAATTTCTCATTCTTATACTCTAGCGGTGGTCTTAGATATTCTTTCCGGCGGCTCTTACCCCACTGGAAAAACTTATTACATGACAAGATAAATTAAATGCAGCTTATCCCGGAAAAAAACTGTATAAAGAAGGTTATTTGGACGATTTTTTGATTTTGATACACCAGGGTGGTTTTATATTTTTTACGGCGGCTCTTACACCCCTGGAAAAACTTTTTCGATGACAAGGCAAATTAAAAGTATCTTTTACTGGAAAAAAACTGTATAAATGTGGTCATTTTGACGATTTTCTGATTTTGATACACTAGGGGTACTTTTAAATACTTTTTCCGCTGGCTCTTACCCCACTGAAAAAACTTGTTCTATGACAAGGAAAATTAAAATTATTCTTAACTCGAAAAAAAACTGTATGAAGGCGGTCATTTTGACGATTTCCTGATTTTTATACAATAGGCGTGGTTTTAGATATCGCTTCCTGTAGCTCTTACGCCCCTGAAAAAACTAGTTCTATGACAAGGTGAATTAAAAGTATTTTTAACGCGAAAAAACTGTATAAAGTCGATCATTATGACGATTTTATGATTTTGATACACAAGAGGTGGCTTTATATATCATTTCCGGCAACTCTGACCCCCTGAAAAAACTTGCTACATGACAAGGTAAATAAAAAGTCTTTTTGGCTCGAAAAAACTGTACAAAGGCGGTCATTTTGACGATTTTCTGATTTTGATACAATAGGGGTCGTTTTAAATATCTTTTTCGGTAGCTCTCACAATCTGAAAAAACTTGTTCTGTGACAAGGTAAATTAAAAGTATTTTTAACTGGAAAAAAATATATAAATGTGGTCATTTACACGTATTTTTATTTTGATACATTAGGGGCGGTTTTAAATATCTTTTCCGGCAGCTCTCACACCACGGAAAAACTTTCTCAATGACAGGGTAAATTAAAAGTATTTTTAACTCGAAAAAAACTGTATAAAGGCGGTCATCTTGAGGACTTTCTGATTTTGATACAATAGGGATGGTTTTAAATATTTTTCCCGGCGGATCTTACTCCATTGAAAAAGCTTGTTCTATGACAAGGTAAATTAAAAGTATGTTTTACCCGAAAAATACTGTATAAATGTGGTAATTTTGACGATTTTCTGATTTTGATACACAAGAAGTGGTTTTAAATATCTTTTCCGGCGGCTCTTACCCCCCTGGAAAAACTTGTTCGATGACAAGGTAAATTAAAAGTATGTATTACTCGAAAAATACTGTATAAATGTGGTCATATTGACGATTTTCTGATTTTGATACACTAGGGGTGGTTTTAAATATTTTTTCCGGCGGCTCCTACCCCATGCTTATTCCATGATATGGTAAACTAAAAGTATTTTTAACTCGAAAGGAACTGTGTATATGTGGTCATTTTGACGATTTCATGATAGTTATAAAATAGGGGTGGTGTCAGATATCGTTTCCTATAGCTCTTACCCCCCTGAAAAAGTTGTTATATGAAAAGGTAAATTTAAAGTAATTTTAACGCGAAAAAAACTATATAAAGGCGTTCATTTTGACGATTTTTTTATTTTTATACAATAGGGGTGCTTTTAAATACTTTTTACGGCGGATCTTACTCTACTGAAAAAGCTTGTTCTCTGACAAGGTAAATTAAAAGTATTTTATCTCGAAAAACAACTGTATAAAGGCGGTCATTTTGACGATTTTCTGATTTTGATACTCAATAGGTGGGTTTAAATATCTTTTCCCGCGGCTCTTACCCCCCTGGAAAAACTTGTTCGATGACAAAGTAAATTAAAAGTATTTTTTACTCGAAAAAAATTGTATAAATGCGGTCATTTTGACGATTTTCTGGTTTTGATACACTAGAGGTGGCTTTAAATATTTATTCCGGCGGCTCTTACCCCACTGAAAAAACTTGTTCTATGACAAGGTAAATTAAAAGGATTTTTAACTCGAAAAAAAACTGTACAAAGTCGCTCATTTTGACGATTTTCTGATTTTGATACAATACGGTTGGTTTTAAATATCTTTTCCTACAGCTCTTACCCCCATGAAAAAACTTCTTCTTCGACAAGGTAAATTAAAAGTATTTTTAACTCGAACAAAACTGTATAAAGGCGGTCATTTTGTCGATTTTCTGAAATAATATTTTTAAAGTAAAATTAAAATTATTTCTTGAAAAAAAGATCCTACTCTATCTTCACTCCATTGGGAATCGAACCACAAAACTTCTGATTTCCGGTCAGGTGCTTTTCCAATTAAGATATTAGAGGGAGCAGAATAAGAACTCTTAATTCAAGAACATAACGCTAATTTCTAGCTAGGTGTTAATTGCACCAGTAATTATTTTCAAAATTTTAAATTTATCTGACCGGAAATCAGAAGTTTTGTTGTTCGATTCCCAATGGAGTGAAGATGGAGTAGGATCTTTTTTTCAAGAAATAATTTCAATTTTAATTTAAAAATATTATTTTCCATCTAGCTTTATTAAGACGTTAAGCATTTTCTGTTATTGAAGATTCTTAACTTGATCGATATTGTGTAGATTCTTCTGCCTTCATGGTTTGGAGGGTTGATCTACTGTCGGTAAGGTACAATCTCTGATGATATAGCCGAAAAATTAAAAAATTTTAAAATAATTACTTGTACCATTAACACCTAGCTAAAAATTAGCGTTATGTTCTTGAATTAAGAGTTCTTATTCTGGTCCCTCTAATAGCTTAATTGGAAAAGCACCTGACCGGAAATCAGAAGTTTTGTGGTTCGATTCCCAACGGAGTGAACATGGAGTAGGATCTTTTATTCAAGAAATAATTTTAATATGTAAATGTGGTCATTTTGACGATTTTCTAATTTTGACACACTAGGGGTGGTTTTAAATATTTT
>NC_046659.1:25554194-25560111 GCF_010883055.1 Belonocnema kinseyi | reverse complement strand
CCTATGGGTGAGTTTAAATATTTTTTCCGGCGACTCTTACCCTGCTGAAAAAGTTTTTCTGTGACAAGGTAAATTAAAAATATTTTTTACTTGAAAAAAAAAACTATATAAAGGCGGTCATTTTCGCGATTTTCTGATTTTGATACACTAGGGGTGGTTTTAAATACTTTTTCCGGCGGCTCTGACCGCACTGAAAAAACTTGTTTTATGACAAGGTAAATTAAAATTATTTTTGATTCGAAAAAACTGTATATAGGCAGTTATTTTGACGATTTCCTGATTTTGATACACTAGGGGTGGTTTCAAATATTTTTTTTGGCGGCACTTACCCCACTGAAAAAAATGTTCTATGGCAAGGTAAATTAAAAGTATATTTAACCCTTAAACGGCCAAAACGCCACTACCGGGACACTGCTTTTCAACGGCCAATAACTAAGACTATTCGACACTAGAAAAACTTGAGACACATATATTTTTATTGCTTAAGATCTCCTCTTTCCGACGGTGCCGATGAAATTCCTCAAAAAATTGATTTATTATCCCAAAATGCAGTTTAAACAAAAAAAAACGTGATTTTTCGTGCCTATTTTTTTTTGTGAACCATTTTCCAAAGCTTTTCGAGTCTGTAATTAACCTGGAATCTCACTAACCGGTGGAATAAATGTCTAAACTTTGAGAATCCATGGTTCAAAGATCGATTTTTCGTTTTAGTATTTTCAAAATGGCGTCTTAATGGCAAAATTTTGCTCAAAACGCTCCGGAAAAATTCAGGCGTATTCCTCGGCTGATTACAAGAACTTTTTATTCTTGACAAATTTTCCGAAAAGCGCATAGATTTTGCTTTATAAAGTTGCTTTTTTTTTCGTGTTTTTTAAAATTGAACCGAATGGGGACCCAATGGGGTCTTTACGGATACTTTGTAGAGACTTCATTCGGTTCCTTCTGTCCGCCAGGGTAACGTACAAGGAATTTCGGTAATTTTAGATAAAATCGTGAATTTTTAAACATTTTTAGGCATCAGATGTTGGAGAATGAGAAGTAAAGTTGGATTTCCATACCAATATATTTCCCTGTTTCCAAAATACATTAATACATAGCTTTTTGACTTAAATAGAAGAAAATTATTATTTCTATTTTGGAAAGGTGTAAAGATATAACTTGGCAAATCGGCGAACATTTTAAATTGAAATCTCGGAAAATATATTCAGTTCGACGATGTTAAATTGCCTGTTTTGTGGAATCAATATTATTGGCCTGAAAATAATGGGGTCATGTCAGTTGTTGAAAAGTGGAGGGTCATTTCCCTAGTAACTTTTTACGTAAAATCCCAATCCGGGGTCAGAATTGGCTATCACGTCAGAATTTTATGATATTTTAGGTTATGTACCCAAAAATGGCGATTTTTTTCTACTTTTGAGGTTATGTATAGAAGACGCAAGATTTTTTGCGATCTCAACAACCCGGAACACCCCTGAGTACAAATTTTCAAGAGAAAATACCCAGTAGAAAATGTCTTCCTCAAAGTATTTAAAGCAAATGCTCAAGACATAATGGGACATATCTCGTAATTTCAAATTCGCCAATTCTGACCAATGGGCCAATTCTGACCGCGGATGCGGATTCTACATAAGAAATTACTTCGGAGATGACCCTCCAATTTCCAACATCAAAACCAGGTTGGCCTGTGTAGTTTTCTAGACTCATTTAATTACCAAATTCTTGCTTCATTTTTTTTTATTAAAAATAAGTGTCTAAACATTTTTAAATCTGAAATTGAATTAATCTATTTCAATAACAAAATGTCTTCCTCGATTCGCAAAAATTTTTCACAGTCAATAAAATAGAAAATTCGAACTGTAAGGCTAAGCATCTTTCTGTTTGAAGTAATAAAAAACAAACTGAAAATCCAGGCATTCCAATTGGAACTCTTTAAGTTTTAAGCTTTTTAAATTGACGTTTTCAAAACTGTTAATTAAAATACTTCGTAACCGAATGCTTAGAAATTCACAGGTATACAATTGAAAGTTAGTTTATATTGTTTAAACTTCTAATTGAAAAAACGATAAAACCTGAATAAAATGTAAATCTTCGACTTTTTGTGATTGATGTAATTGATCATGAAAAATCATGAAATGTGGCTAAAAGTAGAACTTCTTTTTAACATATTTAGTCATTTCTTAAACAATTTTCTATTCCCAAAATCATGAAAATATATAATTGTATTTTCAAATAATTTTCAATTGTTCCAACAATCAGCATTTGTCTGAAAAATTTCGTTCTTCACTCAAATTGTGAAAAGTTTTTAACTAGCTACATAAATTATACAAATTTGAAGAATATTAAGAGTAGAACTTGTTGCTTAACGTATTTGGTCATTTATAAACAATTGTTTCTTCCTACAATTATGAAAACTTATTACTATATTATATATTATTATCTTATTATATACATGAATTTTCCAGTATTGGAACTCATTAAGATCGTAATTATTCCGACGCTTTTGATACAGTCATTAATAATTTTTATTGGCTGTTCAAGTTTTAAGATGAAACCGTTGAATCGAGGAGCTTCTTTTAAGCTAAATTTCAGCCTAAAGTCTCTATCCACAGACGAGATATATTTTTTTTACAATAAATCGTCGCAGTCGGCAAATCCATTCGATACGCAAGTAGCAACACTTTTTCGGGCATTCTGCATAATATTGGCCAGCATTTCGGGCGTTATAGTAGCTATTTTGGCTCGCATGTTACTTTTAAATCTGTCAATAGTGTTCGGCAAAAAAAAAGAAAAAAATCAGGTGCAGTTAAATCCGGAGAAATCCCATATTTTTTACGATAGCACGCACAGTTTTCACAGTTGAGCGATTTTTTTCAATGTAAAGCGCTACAATTTCAGCGCGTTCTTTTGGTGTGTATTGGCTCGTAGCTAAAATGGTACTGAATGACGTTTTAGAATCGGGAAATATTTCCTCAGGTAAAATATTTTTCAAAAAACTGAAGGTCATTTCTGAATTAAATTTCAACGAGGAATTCAATAGTGACCTTCATGGTTTTTTCAAGGTCAACTTTGTTTTTTTTTTCAATGGAAACCCCCTTTTTCACATCTGCAATCGATAGAGCGAAAAATTCTACGTTCAGGTACGTACCCAAGTCATAGGTCAATTGTATCGTTCAAGGTCGGTTAGAGGTTATTGATCTTGGTGATGATCTTCAAGGGGTTTTCAAGGCTTTTCCACGCAGTTTACGTTTACGTTTAGCCTTATCCAGGAACAACGACTTGGACGTAGTAAACTCGGTCTTCTTTTGGGTGCTTGATTAGCGTGAGTCCCCTTGCCTCTCACGCTTCAGTGAAAGTGTTCGAAGTGAAAACCTTGAGCTTCTTGACAAAAAGCTATGCGATTGTAAAATGAGTTACAGCATTACGAATCATCTCCCTATCAATCAAAGTAGCCTGTTGCGGAATCCGATTCTGCAATTCGTCTAAGCTTTGCAGTCACTTGATTTCAGTCCTTCTTCCAATCCACCTTTGAGGGAACTAAGTATTCAAATATGCTTTAACCTCCCTACCGTGATGAGCCGCTGCTCCGTCCTGCTGAAACCAAATATTTTGAAAATTATCGCCTGTAATCCCCCTTATTCTTGGTACTATTTTGTTTCAGAGAAGCTCTTCATATACACGGGCATTGAGATTACCATTGATAAAGAAAGGGCCTATCAATGTATCATTCAGGATACCGGCCCAAACATTAATCTTTTGTGGACATTGTGTGTGACTCTCCAACATCCAATCAGGATTTGTGTCGGACCAATATCTACAATTTTGCTTGTTAACTTCAACTTTTAAAGTGAAAGTAGATTCATCGGAAAATACTGTATTGTACAAGAAAAGAGGATCTCTATTAATTCTGTCCATCATAATTTCACAAAATTGAACCCGACGATTAGGATCGTCTTCATTGAGCTCTTGTGCCAGACGAACTTTGTAAGGATGGAAATTAATGCTTTTTAAAATATTTCGCACTATCTCAAGAGCAACGTCACGCTCATCACTAGCTCGACGTAAACTAAGGTGTGATCCATGATTCATAAAGCGCCTTACAATTCTTTCAATTGTTGATTTTGAGACAGGATTTAACGCTTCTCCATTACGAAAAGTGCGATTAAAAAGCAAACGAACTTGATCATAAGATCGAACTCGATCGCCCCAATCACGCATCATTAATACAGATATCCTCTCTCGATCCGAAAGTTTAGCTTGCACCATAATAATCTTTTAGCGAAAGATAGTAAGTATGTACTCGTAAGACGTGAATTTAGTTTCGATTCGTAATATTCGTATGGAAAAACGGTTTAGGACTTATAGTATCGCCTTAGGTAATGACTTAGGTATCGAAAAACGGTATAGGACTACATAACTCTTCGGGGAGGAACAGAACTCTCACCTGAACACCTTATTGACCTTGACCGTTACAATTGATCTATAACTTGGGTACGTACCTGAAAGTAGAACTTTCCGCTCTATCGTTTGCAGATGTAAAAAAAGGGGGTTTCCATTAAAAAAAACAAATTTTACCTTCAAAAAGCCATGAAGGTCAATTTCAAGGTCAAAATTAAGGCCACCATTGAATTCCTCGTCGAAATTCACTTCAGGAATTACACTGACCTCTTGGAAAACTTTGTTAATTTTAAATAACCTCTAACTGACGTTGAACGTTACAATTGACCTATGACTTGGGTACGTGCCTGAACGTAGAATTTTCCGCTCTATCGATTGCAGATGTAAAAAAGGGGGTTTCCATAAAAAAACAAAGTTGACGTTCAAAAAGCGATGAAGGTCAACTTCTAGGTCAAAATGAAGGTCACTATTGAGTTCCTCGTTGAAATATGCTTCAGGAATTACCTTCAGTTTTTTAAAAAATATTTTTCCTGAGGAAATATCCAACCGTCTCGGGACTTTTTAGGCACCCTGTATATGTGTCCATATTGCCGGTATTATGTTTGATTTTTAAATCGCCCCAGTGGGCACACAAGTCCTAAACTTGTTCTATATACGTCTTTTGGTGGACGTCTTAAGGACGTCCTGAGGACCTTTTAGAGACATAAAAAGATCCAAAGGATGTCTTGAACACGTCAAATCATATGACATAGAGGTGCATTCTAAGGACGTCTTTAGGACGTCCCGATCCCCACTAAGGCATTAAATATATTAATAGGACCCTGCTGTTTTCCTATAAATAATCCCTGGTAAGGAGGTCTAAATTGGCCCTCAAATATGTTGATTCCCTGGTAGTGCAAAAAGGAGATAGTAAGGAAAAAGTGAGAGGTTGTTTTTGGTTATCCCTTTTCTCCACCTTTTTCATTTGGTTATTTTCATCTTTAATAAGCCGAAAAGTGAGATAGTGTGGAAATCTGTCTTTTTGTCATGTATCAGAAACTTTGACAGAATATTCTAAAACTCTTTAAAAACAGTTTTTTCAAACATTGAAAATTTTCTAATATTTTAACTTTTGGTATAATAAATAAATTTCATTTGAATAGTTTTAAAATATATTTTATGTCTTGGAAAATTTTTGAATAAGATTCTATTAGAATAAATTGCAAATCGTGTTTTAATGTAGTATAAACTTTGACAAAAATATTCTAAACTGTTTTAAAAAAATTTCAAATATTGAAAATACTTTAATTTTTTTAATTTTGGTCGAAAACAAATGGTTAACGAATTTGAACATCATTTTCGGAACCTAAAAAAGTGTATTAAAGGCTAATCATCGATCAAATCTGTAGTAAGAGACAACTATGGGGCTGTAGACAGCCTACCCCCACTCCTCGGCCGCCTGTCTAGACTTGCGCCTTCCCCCTCCACAATGCCGCGAGGTCTCTGACCCCTGGGGGGCATAAGACACATTTGAAAGATACTC
>NC_046659.1:25534869-25554094 GCF_010883055.1 Belonocnema kinseyi | reverse complement strand
CCCCCCATAAATTCCCCACCCATCTCTGCTGACTAAAGCTAAAGCGAGCACGTGTATGTATGCCTATCTTATCTTTGCACACCTGTCAGGAGATAATTTTCCGCGAAAAGAAAATTCCCTGACGTCATTTCTAAAAATTAAAGTCTACGACTATACATTCATGATTTCAACTAGCAATTAAATTTCGGCATGAATCTATTAATGTCTAAAAACGAATAATAATTCTTAATTACTAAATGAATGGGGTGATAAATAAAAGAGATTAGGATTACATTTAAACCCATTAAAATAGATCTTTTCAGTAAATTAAAAAAAAATACATCTAATTATAAGTAGAAAAACCAGTTAATGAGTTAAACAAATTTTAATTAGCTTAAAATTAAAAGATATATTCACTTAAAGTTTAAAAAAACATCATTATAATTATGATTATCATGACTCATTACACATCGTAGCCTGGGGCATAATTTTATTTCATTGAATAAATAATACATAGAGATACTTCAAGACTTATAGTAAATAATTAAAACATATGGCAAAAATTCATATTTATAAACACTTAATTTACTTTACTGATTTAATATTTTATTTTTTAAAAAAACATTTTACAAAAACTTGGTACAAGGCGAACATTTTCTACGAGATTTTCGCTAAAAAGTTTGGTAAAATCGCGTAAAGAAAAACTACTGCACATATGATACAAGAACATAATACAACACTGGCAACACATATCCGAAGAGGAACTTTGTAACTCTGTTGTGTTCCATCGGAATACGTGCCATTTCGGTCAATATAAACAGCTACCCAATGCGATCCTTTTTTATAGTGTGGATCTGTGTTGAAAATGAAAGCAACCGGTCTCATCCATACCTTCGTTATCCGATCTGCGGGGAATACACCCGTCATATGCCCTGGCATTACTTGGAGTGATTGAAGTATTCGAAGACTGTCCATCTCTATTTCCAGGATTTTCAAGTCGAGGCATTACTGGTACAGGATTAGAAATCTCAATCTTGATTTGATTGATTTTTTATCAGAAATCTGTATGTTGTCCGCGACCTTCCTCGATGTCAAAGCCGTCATAAGAACGTTCATTTTTTAGCATTCAGTCGTCTTCAGCGTACTTTGATTGCAACGAGTTAAATCACGAAGAGATACTTCTCATCTTCGTTTTTGAAGCCAGCTTTTCAGCTTAATTGCGTTATTGACAGCACATCTAAAAAATTTACCTTTTTTCACACCGTCATGAAAACAGTAATGTTGATTGGATTCCCGTTTTTTAAAAGAAGGACAGCTTAATTCTTCTAGATTGATAATATTTCTACTTGTGATGTCTTGTAAAAGTGCAGCTTTTTCACACCTCTAGTATATATCTGACCAGCTGATTTTGCAACATCGCATAGATTTGAATACAGATACTTCGTAGGAGTTTCTCCCTTGAACCATTCGACACCATGAAAATAACAGGTGAGCCTGTTATTTTGTTCTTTCGCAGCGCTACAGAGTTCCGAGAAGAGATAAGGTGCAGTTATCCAGTGTTCAATATAGTTATGATCTAGTGCAATGACGGCCACTTCTTTTGCAATAAAGTTATCTTCAAGATCACGAAAGCCTTGAATATCAATCACGAAGTCCATTTAACGACGGTGACAAAGAGTAGTGTGTCGTGCACACACACACACACACACACACACACACAAACGAGAAACCACGTTAGAAGTCAACCGGCTTGTTAGACTACTTTGGACGAAATAAAAGATAACTTCTGGGCTTCAAAAAAGACGCTTATACGATGACATATATGAAGACTTTTTCTCACCCCTTTTTTCCAATGTTTACGCAGCTAAATTTTCATGAGATAAAGGTGATAGTGTAAAAAGATAAGGCATTTCCAGTCCAAACCTGTCCTAAGTAAACACATGTGTACATTAGGATGTCAAATGTGTGTGAAATTTCGAGAAATAAAAGGCCGAAAAAAAGATTTATTATCCTTCAAAGTCAACAATAACTAATTTAGATGCGTCAATTACTAAAACGTTATCATATTCTGCATGTACGATACAGTTTACGGTGTTTGGTTAATGGTTCTTCGAAACGTACCTCTATTCGTAGACTTCCATGCTTTACGAGATTCCAGTGAGAATAACAATTTGCAGAAAGATCAGGGGTAAGATCAAAAGCAACAAGACAAAATCCTTGCGAGTAATCATGTCTATCGATATCAGTACCCTCATTAAGAAAGTGAATACCAGCACCATCCACGTAAAGAGATAAGAAATTAATCTTATAATTTTGAATACCTCCGTGTGAAGTAAGCGCTTTGACCTCGACTCTCGTTATAGGGTATTTTGTTGTTCCTTGTGATAGAGCTTTTGCGTGTGCTAGTAAAATACCGGGGCTTATTTTCGAACGGCAAACAAGAAGCGATGCTTCCAAAATGTGTAAACTGCATGTCCGGACAGGGTCCATAAGGGAAAAAGCATCTTTTGTTCGTACGATTCAAAGACGCATCTCAACTCCGTTCAGAAGAAATTTGTTTTGATTGAAAATGTCACAATGCAGATGACCTATTAGATCTATTGTTGTTCCTGCACCAAAATAATCTCGATGAATATCGATGCCTGTATCTTTGATGGCCAAATCTTCCATTTTTCCTGCAGTATCTGCAGCCCAGAGAGCGTAAATCAGATGGCTCTTTTTTGCAGCTGGAACATAATTGAGCAATGTTTCTAGGTACGTTTGGTACGCGTATGCGTTGTTTGGAGGAGAAACGAGTTTTTGATTAAAATATACGTTCACCTGATTATACATCGAATGAAGCAAGTTGTTTATCACACTTACACTTTTCAGACCTCCTGCATTTCCCGAAGTTTCTGTCAGTGTTTCCAATTTGACGCGTATACTGAGCATTGCATGAGCGAGATCTATGTATTCTTCTCTGTTGCCTGGAATGACAAACTCTATCGGTGAATCGTCGGTCAGCGATGAAACGGGCTTGTAATGGACCCATTGTGAACTCTCAATAGATGCCTGAGTCGGGGAAGAGAAAAAAGATCTAGTTCAGTTTTTAAATACTCGAAAGAATGTGAGTGTAAAAAGGACATCATACAATATCTATTTTTTAACCACCAAAAATTTCCGAAATTGAACGATTTTTTCCACTACTATTTTTACGCATTTGTTTCTTCTGCGTTTTCTTATTTTTCCTTTTTTTACTACTATTGATTTTCTTTTTAGATTTCGTACTCTTCACTCCTTTCTTTATCTTCTTCTTCGATTTATGCGTTGTAACAAGTCTCTTTACTTTTTTTCATTTAATCCCTTTCCTAAGCTGAGCGATACTCTCTATACTGCGAACTCCGGGTAACTGACATCCGAAATTTCTCATACCAAATTTATAACCCAAACCGTTCATAAGATTATCAATTTTATCGATAGATTTTCTGTTCAATTTTTGACCAGATTCCTTGAAACGAACGTTAAATGCCTGCTTAAGAGGTACTTTATCATCGACATCATTTATCAAGTTAACACCTGTACGAAGGGCCTTCTTATCAACTGTACGCGCACCACGTGCCAGTATCGGTAGCACACGTCGAAAAAGTCCACCTGGAAAACTTTCAATTCCATGACCTCGCTGATACGACGATCCGACATAAACTTTTGATATTCCCCCTCCACCTACATGTGTAGTGTAGTAATCTACGTAATAACTCATTTTTGCTTGTTCATTTAATGTTTTTCTTTTTCTCCTTTTTCTTTATTCAATTTTTTTTTAAATACAAGTGTCACTGTCCGAGTGCCAAACTCGAATGGTATAGGTAACCCAACATGATCTCTTATATCTATTTCTATCGTGCGAAATTCAGTATGAACAAGTGAAATGAAATTTGTATTGGAAAACTATGTAACTTTTGTGGATGCAAAAATGTAGTTTCAGGTATCGACAGGTATAATACGTAAAAGAGGGATTTCACATCACCCATAATGTGAGGTTCACAAATATCTCAATAATCAAACATTTTCTCGGGTAAACCACGTACTAAACTTGCAGGGTGATTAGCATAATGAGAAGTATCTGATTTTAATTGTTGTGGTACATAACCAAGTATACGAGATACTTTTTCACGTATTACAAGAAAATAACACCCCTTCATTTGACAGTCGTCTTGACAAATTTTTTCGACTTTGACATAGCAATCTTTGTCTTTTTGGAAAATTAATCCTAAGTATTCTCGAGCAATGGGTGTTTGGCTAATCGCTCGGACAAGATCGTTTAACTGTGGGTACACATCAGGTCGAAACTTGGAAACAATACGACTTAACCATTTACCAGTCAGCATACCTGCGCTGTATTTATCTCTAATTGTATTGTCATTAAGCTCAGACAACTCGGCGTCCTCTTTGAGAACGTAAGGAAGCGAGTATTTAACAAGTAAATCTATACCGTAAATTCTAGATTCATTCGTTTTTCTCTCATAATTGTCCTTAATTTTTTCTTCATTCAAACTATTCGATACATTTGTCATTCAAGCTATACGATTTTCCATTTGATCAGGAGCCTCGTGTCTTACATGAAGAAATGTTCTTGGAAATTGAATTTTTGTCAGTGCAACAGTCCAACGACCCTGTAAACGTATTTCGTGCGGCAGTTGTGTAGTGAAGTGAGTCGTAGTATTGTGCGGGAAATACTTCATACTACTGTTGCTCGGTAAAATTAAGTGAAATTGATCGTTATTCATTGCAATTTTTTTATATCGGTAACAGGTAACCACGAATTGAATTTATCAGAATAACCCATCCACTTAACAAGTAATTCTTTTTTAGAACCCTTTCCCCTACTACGCATTACTCGTTCAATTATAAACTCTGACTCATTAATATCAGTAACTTACTTCACAGCTGATAGTTCTCTTTCGTAAGAAACTCCATCTATGTCATCACCAGCCAGATCTTGTAACTCCTAAATATATGGATTTTGTCTAAGTCCTTTAATTATTCGTTTTATCACAAAAATCTCCTCTGTCCATCCAGTCTCAAAACCTTTTGCAAAGGCGCCTTTCTCTCTTCTGATATGTACGTAATCAGTGACCTTATATTTAGGCTTTTTACCATGCAAGGTTTTTCTTCCATACTTTCTTTGCATATTTAATCGGGCGTGTGCTGCATTTTCAAAAGTAACCTCTGACGGTCGCATTCCTATACTAGAATGTCGTGAAATATTATAGCCTTGTAAAATCTGTTGTAAAAAAAATGTAACGATGAGTATTACTATGCGTAAAATAGCGCCACATATGTCCTTTTAGTCGATTAAATCGTTTTACTACAGCAGCCTTAATATTTGGATCATGCACAGGGCGAAATCTTATACCCCGTGTCGATAAAAAATTTTGAAATACTGCACCGAGAAATTCTTTTTCACTAGCGCTCTGTAGACAGACAGGAGAATGCTTTTCACTTTGATATATCGTAATTTATTCTCCTGACACGTCTATGAAGTGGTACGTGTATATTATATGTGTCTTGAGATTTTAACTATTCAACCACCTTTGCACGTGAGACTCTTCCCCGCACAGCGTTTGCAAATTTTCCAATACCTGAGTAAAAGGCTTCATGAGATGGGTCGAAATATATTTCTTCTAACATTTTCATGGTTTCAGATATAATGTTCTCCACTGGCAGCTAGCTCTTCTCGACCCTTAAGCTTTAGTCGAACTTGTGCTACGAAGCGTTGCTCGCTACAACTCCTACCTGGCGTGTCAGTGAGACCTTTGTATACCTCGTTAGCACTCATGACCTCTTCGTCTTCTGTCACTAGTGAGTCATAAAGTCCAGACGATAGTTTGGGACTTCGTCCACTACCTCTCTCTCTCGAAGAGATTATATCTTCTTTCCAGTATTTCCTATTTCCTACAATCTCTCTAGACATACCGATTTCACGAAGGATTATGGCAAACTGGTCTCGGCCCACCGGTTTCACCTTTTTTCTCAATCCCAATGCATCGTATATTAGATCACTAATATTTGCATTTTTTACACTTTTACCATGTATAAAGAGATAACCATGTGAATCCCATTTTATACGTTTTTGCATATCTGGTTCACAAAGTCGCTGGAGTAAAACAATTCCTTCATTTTTTAAAGTTTTCGGCCATTATTCATCACCACTATTGTTTAAATAATCTTCCCCCTCTTCATCATCATTATAATTGAAATCATACTCATCTTTCAAAAATGGAGAATGTAATAATTGACTCATTTCAGCATCGAGTCTGGTCATAATATTACCTGGAGTTTGGGTCGTATTATTGAGATTTGAAACTTTGTAGTTAGCACCACAGAAGATATAATCTACAGAATTCATTGAAGAAGCGTTCTCTTTCGTATTTACGGTATTATTCTCTGATCCGAAACCTTGTTGTAGAAATTTTTCTACCTGCTCGCTTGGCACTAAAACCATCTTTCTCGAATGTTCCATAATTGCTAAATGGAGAAGGGATATTTACTCTTGTGATTTAGCTGAGCTGAAAGTATTTAAGAGAAAAATATCGATAATAGGAGCTAGTGGTAAAGGTATAAATCCACCCTTCTGAATGATAAATCTTTTTCTATTTTTTTCAGTACCCTTCGATGTTGCCAATTTTCTTAAAGTAAGTTTATGCTTTTTTAACTTGTATTTTTCATGCGTTTTAAAGGTATATTTCCTGCTAAAATATTTAGACCGCACGCGCATATACATTTTACGAGTTTTGCATTAGCTGTGCTCAAAATCGCTTTTCGTTGATTGCGATCAAGTCGACAGAGGGCATGCAATGCTGCTATGTTATTTTCACTAATGTGTTTACGTGCACTTGACGCCATTACAGGCGAGCAAGATGCTCAAGTTGAGCTCGATCTCGAGGATTTTTAAAAAACAACAATATAATTCGTATTCAGTGATATATCTCTTTGTCCATGTCCCTGATGAAACAAATTTTTTAAGATAAAAATAACACTAAGATTTTTATGGTGACTGCCTTTAGTGAAAAGACCTACAATTGTATTGTTTGAAGATTCACGCATAGGATCATCGATAGTTATGAGCTTAGGACGGTCCTTATCGCTAGAATAATCAGTCGGTTGCGGTAATCCTTCTCGAAATTCTATAGTTTTACTGTATTTAGAATAATTTGACTGCCTGCCATTCTGGCTAGTAAATAAGAATACGTTCAAAATATTTATCACACATGACATCGATATATCTTAAGAATTTGTTGACAAAAAAAGTTTTCCCACAACTACTTGATCCGCAAACCATAGCGGTCCACATACCATTTTCGGTTCCGCGCACGAACCAGGCTTTTAAGCTTATTTGAGCCTGGTTTGCATGCAGACAATCAGCTAGTAGTCGGTATCCGCGTCCTCAGATCGCCTGTATCAGCTTATCATGAGGCGATCTCACGCGTTGGGGGCACCGGCGCCGGCTTTCAAACACTTTTCAATTTGAACAACTTAAAGCCTTTACAGTCCCATCGCAATATGCTATCTTATCTTACCTGAGCTGGGATCATAATCTCATATACTTTCATACCCAAGGAAGGTTTAGGGGAATAAAAAATATCATATTAACTAAAAGCATTTGTTATCTTAGTTTCAAAAAATGGGGGCAGATAACAGTTTCAAAATTTGCTTAATAAACTCTTGTAATATTTCTATTTAAAATGCATGCATATGTTCTCACATATTCCACTCAAATACATACATACACATACACGCAAACAAAATAGAGAAATATATATGTATAGACATACGTGTAATCGGTTATATAAATGTAGACTTTCATTTTCGACCAATAAAAAGCATACAATTTATCGTTGAAAATTTGCCCCAACTATTGTTTTTAAAATATGAGAAATATTTTTTCTACAAGAGAATTATGCAAAACATATGATCGACATATTTGTTATTTAAATATGTGGACAGAAGCTGGCAGGAAACTTTTTAACAATAATTAGTAGTTTTTTAATATTTTGCACAGATTTTCTTCCATCTCGTTTGTAATTTGAGTGTTTGAAATACATGTTATTTCGTCAAATACAAGTTGAAAATTTAAATTTACAAAATCCATTGATAATTTGGATTTTGCCCGTTGGTTAAAGTAGTCAAATTTAAAATTTACAATTTGACGCATAAATTTACTGGAAGGTCTGTGTATTTTCTCTGCCAAAAAATAAGCACTTAATTTTTCCACGAAAAAATCCTTACAGAGCTTGACATTTGATAATACCCGCTCCATACTTCTGATGCGTTCATCAATGCAAATGACAATGCTCATGAGGCCTTGAAATGTAGGTGCTTGAAGAACAATTCCAGGGATATAGAGTTTTTCATTTTTCCTTGAATCTCGCTATTTGTCGATGTTGTTGCCGTTATAGCGGCTGCATTTTCTACAATCTTTTCGATTAAAGTAGCTTTGGCATTATACGAGATTGTGAAAAATAAGTTACGATGGCCAATTTTAATCGATAAAGAAAGAAATTTGGAGTTATTGTTACTGCTTTGACCCTCCAAGTAGGAAAAAATGAGATCGAATTTTTGTTGTAATTGAAGCCATTCATTACGATTGAAGGAGATTCATTCATTTTCATTCAATTCATAGATTGTTGCAAGAACCAGAGGTTGACGAGGTGAATATTTTGCTTTTTTCGCTGTTACACCTTCAGATGATGACATATCTACAGAGAAAATTCGTTTTTTGATACACTTTTTACCATTAAATCTTGTGGGTCTTTACAATGGTTGACGGCAGATTTCATCGTTTGCCTTGGAGACTGAGACATGTTATATGTTTATATTTTCAGAGTATAACTGACGGTTTTATCCCGCGCTCCAATTTTTATAGCTCACACATGGCTGTGTTACTCGCGTGGGGCGAGTAGATATGACCTCATACGTGTTTAACCAATAAGAATCCTTTGACTTGAAAGAGAAGTGATTGGTGGAGATATATATATTCCACGCATGCGTTTTAATCTATTTTATACTCTTATAAATGGGAAAAATGTAATTTGACATTGAATATGAGAACTTAAAATTGATGATTAGAATAAATAATTCAAATACAGTTAATTGGTTCTAGAAAATATCAATTAAACATATTCGTTACATATTTCCATAATTTTAGCCATGGACTGCATAATTCACGATGCTCATTGAAAGAGATTGTCATCATAGGTAGCAGTGTAATGAAGAGAAATACAGATGTGGCGGTATTGTGATGCTAAGATTCTTTCTAGGTACCTGTTGTACAAACACGGGCCAGTCTGCAGTCTAGTCGTCCAGCCTAATGATGATTATGATAGTTCTATTGTATTATGTGAGGCGTCCGTTATAAAGATTGCCATGTATTTGCAGGGTATACAACTTCTTTCAAAGAATCAGCTGGCTGGTCGTTGTCAAATATTTTTGCCCATATTTTGAGATTTTATCATTTGAGCGTAAACTCTAATGAAGGTTCCCATGAACCATTTGATAGGTAGGTCTTGTAAATGCCTAAATCCTCCCACTACAGCATGTATCTTTAGTGTTTTTTATACAGTGTGTCTAAGAAGTCCCGGGACGGTTGGAGATTTCCTCAGGTAAAATATTTTTCAAAAAAATGAAGGCCATCCCTGAAGTAAATTTCAACGAGGAATGCAATGGTGGCCTTCATTTTGACCTTGAAGTTGACCTTCATGGCTTTTTGAAGGTCAAATTTGTTTGTTTTTTAAAAATGGAAACCCCTTTTTTACATTTGCAACGACGTGGACGTAGTAAATTCTGTTTCCTTTGGGGTGCTTGATTAGCGTGAGTCCCCTTGCCTCTCACGCTTCAGTGAAGGTGTTCGAAGTGAAAACCTTGAGCTTCTTGACAAAAAGCTATGCGATTGTAAAAATGAGTTACAGCATTATGAATAATCTCCCTATCAATCAAAGTAGCCTGTTGCAGAATCCTATTCTGCAAATCGTCTAAGCTTTGCGGTTGCGTTGAGTATACTTTGCTCTTTAAATAATCCCAAAGAAAATGATCGAGAGGCGTCAGATCACGAGATCTAGCAGGCCACTTGATTTCACCCCTTCTTCCAATCCACCTTTGAGGGAACTAAGTATCCAAATATGCTCGAACCTCTCTAAATTATCGCCTGTAATCTCCCTTATTCTTAGAACAATTTGGGTTCTAAGAAGCTCTTCATATGTACGGGCATTGAGATTACCATCGATGAAGAAAGGGCCTATCAATGTATCATTCAAGATACCGGCCCAAACATTAATCTTTTGTGGATATTGTGTGTGACTCTCCAACATCCAATCAGGATTTGTGTCGGACCAATATCTACAATTTTGCCTGTTAACTTCACCTTTTAAAGTGAAAGTAGATTCATCTGAAAATACTGTATTGTAGAAGAAAAGAGGATCTCTATCAATTCTGTCCACCACAATTTCACAAAATTCAACCCGACGATCAGGATTGTCTTCATGACCTTCATTTTTTGAAAAATATTTTACCTGAGGAAATATCCAACCGTCCCGGGACTTTTTAGACACCGCGTATATTCACCATGTTCAGCTTCAAAATCACAGTTTCTCTAGATTAACGTTAAAAGCAACAGCTTTTACGTTATTTCACACCTTTAAACACTTTTTCTCAAAACCGACAACAAAATGTTCGTGGCCACAATACTTGCAAACATGGTCACCATGTGTGGAATGTCAGAAGACTTACAGGAATGTGAGTTAAGGCTAGTCCTTAAATTTCTCCTGACATTTCTCGATGGAGTCGGGATTAATCGGGTATTGAAAGTGATTGGGGATAATTTAATTGTGCGCGAATATGGAGCGAAGAAGGAGGTTTTGTGACCGACAAATTCGACTCGATAGACTCTGAGACTTTTATACAAATGGCAAGTAAAAAATAAAATTATTATATTTTTCAATTTAATGATTTTAAAAAATTTTATTTGAACAATTATAGTATGATAATGATAATTATTTTTTTTCTGCTACAGCTATTGGTGAGTTATCCAACGATTGCGAGAACAGCAACAAGTCAAGAGCTCAGTCTCCAGCATGTCAGTCGCCTGCCGTTCAAGCAGCTCTAGTACGTGAAAATAGGGACCAAGAAACGGTGATGGTTGATGACTCTCTACATCTACCATCAACATCACCATCATCATCATCGTGAAAAGTGCAAGTGATAACATTGAGATGGAGATCAATGACAACGACAACGACGATGACGACGACGATGAGACCATATTTGACGAGGATGACCAGGAGATGCCATCCAGTGTTCAACATTCTGAGGAGGCGGAAGAGGATGAGGATCAAAATATGGCTAAGGACGATTCAAATGAATGCTAATGAAATAGGTAAGTTATTAGCTTCATTATCTGTTAAAAAATACAAGTTGTTCCATTTTATGTTTTATTTAGAATTCAATGATTCTGAGAAAACAGTGAATTTGAATGCGAATCAGTCATATTTTATTGATTCAGTTTTAGAATAATGTTTAAATGTTTTCAAATGTTATAAATAATGACTAATAATTGCCTTAAGTTGCGCAAGTATAATAAAAAAATTAAATATTTTTTTAACGATTTTAAATTATTTAAAAATTTTTATTGACTTAAAAATTTCAAAATTTTATTTAAAAATAAAAAATTTATTAAAAAATTTGTTTAAAAATATACTTAAAAATTAAATTAAAAATTAAAAATTTATTTTAGAATTTCAAATTTATTTGTCAACTAAAAAGTTTATTTTAAAAAATTAAAAATGAAAAAATTTTACTTAAAATTTAATTGTGAGATTAAAAAGGGGAGGTAGATATTTTGAAGGATTGAGACAGATTTGTGTGTGGAAGTTTGTTTGGAGATTTGTGACAGGGTGAGAGGACTGTTGATCGGATTGGTAATAACAGGGTTGGGTAGGGACAAAAAAAGGCGAGACAAGTAACAGACGGCGACGGTAGATAGAGGCAGGGAAGTATAGAAGGCGGGAAAGTGTGAATTCGATTCATGGCTAGCTCCGCTAGCGATGAATCAAATTCGATAATTCAATAAAAAAGTTCAATAGAAGGATTTATCAAAAGGAAGAGAGGGGAGAAGGAAAGCAGTGAAGAGAAGGCAGATATCGGTGCGAGCGTAAAATATCAGAAAGTGTTTAGATCGCCGCCGGAAAAGCAGAGTTTTGTAGGGAAGAGTGATAAAAATAAGGGGGCTGACGGTAGTGAAGATGAAAGTGAAGTTTCGATGAAAGAGGAAAGACTAAAGGAAATTCGAAAAGCGATGATAGAGGTAATGGGGATTTATGAAGAAAAGCAGGAGAAAAGGGCAGGGGAATTAAAGAAGGAAATTAGGCGGGAAATGGCTGAAGTTAAGAAAGAAATAAAAAATGGGAAGAAATCAGGAAAAAGTTAGAAAAGAGGATGTAGTCATTGGAGCAAAAACTAGAGAAGCAGGAAGTAGATAATAATCAAAAGGTAGAGAAGATGCGAAGTAGGATGAAGAAACTTGAAAGCTCGAACGGGGATTGTGGTGGGGGCGAGAGTGAGAATAAGGAGATGGAAAGGCTGAGAAAAATATAACAAAGAATAGAAAGGAAAGACAGAGAAGAAAGAAAATTAAACATGGTGATAAAGGGTATAAGATAAGAGGGGAAGGAACTGAGGGAAGGGGTGGACGAAGTACTAAAAAGAATTGATGCCAAGGTAGAGATAGAGGAAATGCGAAATGTAGGAAGGGAAGAGCGAAGAGGGGAGATAATGATACTAGTGAAACTAAAGAAATGGGAACATAAGAGGGAGGAGTCATAAGAGGAGTTCAGAGAGAATAGAGGATGATTTGACATGGGTAGTAAGGAAGATGCAGTATAAATTAAGGAAAATAGCGGAAGAGGAAAGAAAAAAGGGAAAGAGAACATGGGCATTGGGAACATGGTGGCATTGGGATGAAGAAAGGGAACTGATAGTAAGAAATGAAGTGCAGGGAAACTAGAAGAGGAAGGAACGGGAGATAGGAAAATAAGAAATAGTAAGAAGGAAAAAAAGATGAGAAACGAAAGTAGAGAAGAATGAAAGTTTTGTTACTGGAATATAGCAGGATTGGAGGGAAAGGATAGGAAGTTTATGAGAAATTTGACACAATGGGATGTAGTCATAATGATGGAGACGTGGCTAGATGAAAAGGGATGGAAGAGAGTAAGGGGAAGGTTACCAAGAGGTTACAAATGGCAAGTGCAAAAGGCAAAGATAAAGAATAATAAGGAGAGCAATGGGAGGAATGGTGATGGGAGTAGGAATGAATGTATAACAGGGAAAGATGAGAAAGACAGGAAAGAACAAAAAGAAGGATTAATAGTAAAAGAGGCAATGATGAGAGAAGAGAAGTGGAAGGTAGTGGGGATTTATGTGAACGGTAATATGCAGGAGAAAGTAGAGGAGATTAAAGAAATGATTGAAGAAAATAAAGCAGAGATTAGGCTTATAATAGGTGAGGATTTCAATGCAAGAACAGGAAATAGAGGCGGAAGGGAATGAGCAGAAGAGAGTGGAAAATAGGATTAGAGTTCCTAAACAAAAATGAAGTTAGTAAAGCGGGGAATAGAAGTGGGTAGGATGAAGACTGCAAAGAGAAAGAAAAGGAGGTATGAAAGAAATTAGGAAAGTCGAGAAAAGAAAAAAATAATGTGGAATAATATAGGGAAAAAAAGAAAGAGTATACTGCGTTGTGTGATCAAAAGAAAGAGGAAGAGAATAAAAGGTTTCAGGAAGACGCGTAGAAGGCTAGGACGGTCGAAGAGGTATAAAAGGTAGTAAATAGAGAAAGAAAAAGAAGAAAAAGAGTAAAACAAGATATTGAAATGATAGAGTGGAAGAAATATTTTTTGGATTTGCACAGAGATATAGAGATAAAAGTTATAAAGGGAGGAAAATATGGTAGAGAAAGAGATGATGAAGAGGAAATTTCAACGGAAGAAATATTTAAGGTTTTAGGAATAATAAAGGATGGAAAGGCACCTGTTATAGATAAGATTCCAAATAAAGTATGGAAATATGGAGGGGAGGAACTAGAGGAATGGGCTTGGATAATGTGTAATAGAGTATGGAGAGGAGAGGGATGGCCAGAGTTATGGAAAGAAGGAGTAGTTATACCAATAGTAAAGAAAGGCAAGGGAGAGGAGGTAAATAAGAGAATTAAAAGGGGAAAAGGGGCAATGGTAGCAACGTTCGTGAACTCAAAGGCGGAGTTTGACTCATTAGACTAAGAAGAAATAGAAAAAGTTATGATAAAAAATGGGATAAGAGAGGGATTAATAAAGAGAGTATCAGAAATTTTTAGAGAGACAAAAAGCAGGGTGAAGATCGGAGAGCAAGTAGGAGATAGTTTCTGGTTGGTGACAGATGTGAGATAAGGATGTCCTCTGAGCCCACTTTTATTTAATTTATTAATATCAGGCTTGGAAGAAGAAATAAGGAGAAAGGGTTGTGGAGGAGTTAGGATAGAAAAGGAAAAGATATATACACTGGCATACGCAGACGACATAGTGTTGATGGCAGAGGATGAAGAAGGGATGGCGGGATTAATTACAGGATTAGAGAAATACTTATTTTGGAAAAAGCTGAATGTAAATGTAGAAAAGACAAAGATAATGAGGTTTAGAAAAGGAGGGGGAAGAAAGAAAGAATAGACAGGGAGATGGAAAGGAATAAAGTTAGATGAAGTCAAAGAGTGTAAATATTTAGGATATATCTGGCAAACGAATTGAGATCATACAGCTCACATAAGAGAAAGGATAAAAAAAAGCAGCAGGGGTAATGAAACAGGTATGGGGAATAGGAAAAAGAAGGTTAAAAAATCGGAGAAGGAGAATGTGGTTATTTGATACGTTGGTATGGCCGGTATTAGGGTATGGAGCAGAGAAATGGGGATGGGAAAAAGGAAAGATATTGCGAGTTTACAAGAAAGGTATATAAGGTGGACACAAGGGGCAGACTGGAGGACGCCAGGATATATGGTGAGAGAAGAAGCGCAAACGGATAAGTTAAGAATTAGAGCGGCAAAGAGGGCATGGAAATTTGAGACGAAGCTGAGGGAGGGAATGGGAGGGGAGTTGACGAGAAATCGTTTGATATAAGTAGAAGAGAGGAGAGGGAGGGTGATCGAATTAACGCGATGGGAAGAAGAAAGGAGGGAGTTCTTGAATGATAAAGAAATAGAAGACGGGACTGGAGTAAACTATGAAGAATTGGAAAAAAGGAAGAGGGAAAGACAATTAATAGAAAGATGGGGGGGCGATTGAGGAATCAAAATACAATAAATGGTATAAGATGATCATAAAGGAAGGGATGCTAAAGTATTTAGAAAAGGGATGGGGAGAAAAAAGGTGTACCAGAATAGCAAGATTTAGATTGGGAAACAAGGTAAGGGAGGGGACGTACTGGGAAAAAGAATAGAAAAGAAGGTGTAGAATATGTGAATGGGATGAGGAAACATGGGAGTATGTATGGGAAGGATGTATGAGAGGAATGGTAGATAAAGGAAGCTAGCAAGTAAATGTGGTTAAGATTCTAGGGGAAAATGGATTGGGAGAAGAATGGATGAAGGAGTTGGAGGGTGCTAGGGGAGAGAATGAGAGAGAATGAAAGAATGCACGTAAAAAAAGGTAAATGGAGGTATAAAAAAGTGTAAAAAGAAAACGGAAGTCGCTTAGATTAAAAGCGTAAAAATGGCAAGTAATGGGAAGGTAAGAGTTAAGTAGACTAAGATGCGTTTACGTTCTCACTCTCTCTCTCTCTCTCTCTCTCTCTCTCTCTCTCTCTCTCTTGCACTCTCGCTTTTGTTCGATCGCTCACTCGTTTGCTGATAAGTCCTAAATTTCGCTATCGCAGGAAATAGAAATAAGAAACTAGATATAAGAATTTATGTAATAGTTGTAAATAATTGCATATACAGAAAGGATAAGATTGTAAAAAAATATAGATATAAACGGAAAGATTGTAAGAAATGGAAGTCATGTAAACCCTTAGGAGACACATTATGAATAAAGAAGAATTAAAAATTTCAAATTTATTTATAAATTAAAAAATTTATTGAAAAATTAAAAATTGAAAATTTATTATAAAATGTCAAATTTATTCAAAAAATTTACTTAAAATTTCACATTCATTTTAAAAATAGGAAATTAATTTGAAGGTTTCAAAATAAAAAATTTACTTAAAACTTAAAATTTATTTAAAAATTAAAAAATTTATTGAAAAAATTAAAAAAGTAAAAATATTGATTTCACGGTATTTTTGTACCTAGAAACTGCTTCAACTTCTATGCCGTGCGTTCAGCGAGGTCATGGTAGAAAAAGACCTCGTTTGTCCGAGAGCGAGCAAGACCCAATAGTGACATATCTCAACGGGGAGGAGTCAGGACGCTGTAGAATCTAGCTAGGGTGGTGAATTACCGTCTGGTTAAAAATTTTAAATAATGAATAGAAAAAATAAAAATCATTCACATTTCGATTAATAGGGCAGCGAAATGGAATTACGATTCCGCTACAAACCTGACGAAACAATATGTCCAAAAGAGTGGCTCGAATGTGCTGTGCGAGAAATATTTGGTTTTATTATAGGTCCATATAAGCCGCGTGATTGAATAGGTATTAAATTTATAGCCGATAGTCTTACGCAGGATGATGCGGGTTTATCATTTAGATATGCTCTTGATTGTAATTTTGAGGATTTATGGAATTTAATTTTCATGTTCACTCAAAGTGTCACCGAGTTCCGCATTGACAATAGTTTTAATTTGATCATTTATTGCGTCAATGATCCAGTAGGCAGGGGGTGGGGGAAATTGACCTTTGATGGTCTTAAAAAAAGATCCATTTTAACTATACTTAATACCGATCATTTATGCCTCCCGCGTGAAATTATTCGTGGTAAAATTGACAGGGAACGAGGTCAGATAACGACTGGGGATAAAAATGAAATTTGGACTCGTGTAAGAAGTGGAAATTCAACCCTTCAAAAAAACTTAGCTCAGGAATTGTATCAGAAAGCCCTGGTCGATATTCCGGAAGATTGAAGTGTATTTTTGGAATCGGAAAAATTCAAAACGCACCTGGCCAATGCTGCTATTGCATTTATTGCATTTGACTTTAAAACATTTGGATGTGGTGAGGACCCCTCCTTTTTTATGGTACTACACGCTTTATCGAAAGAGGTGAGGTTCGCACACATATTATACATGTTTTGTACAATGATGATAGCAATCATTATCAACCTATTTTAGATTTAACAGGGGCTGCATCCTCTCGAGTTTTTTGCGCAACCTGTAACAAGGGCTACAGAAACAGGTCCGATCATAGGTGTGCACATAAATGTGAAGCCTGTCTCGCTCAGACCTCATTTTAAAAAAGTGTTCCGATAATCGTTTACCAGATACCCCTAAGTGCGAAAAGTGTCTTCGACGGCTTTTTAATTATGATTACTTTAATCACCATTTAATGCCCGGTTCGTACTCCTCCGGAAATAATATTTGTGACACGTTGAAAATTTGTCCTGAGTGTTCCCGCTTAGTAAATATTAAAAAAGATCAAAATCATGAATGTGGGTTCAGTTTTTGTAGGTTATGCAAGTGTGACCGTGAATACAATCATGAATGCTTTATGAAGCCCGTACGCAACAGGGAGAAACACTCGCGGGGGATGATAGCGTAAATGAGCATAAGATAAATCTTTGCGTAGCTCATCAGGTATGTAGCTGGTGCATTCATGAACAGGATATTGAAAAATCTTGTGAACACTGTGATTTGATACGTGAATTTATGTTTGAGGGTGAAAATCCAATACGAGATTTTGTAGATTTTACACTTCGTCCAGTTGTAAATTTTAAAAAGATTATTTGTATAGCCCACATCTCTTAAGGGTTTGAAACTCAATTCATTTTAAAACATCTGACGGAGCATAAATCGACTGAAAAAATAGATCCAGTTCTCATACTCAATGGTACTAAAATTATTTCAATGCGTGTCAACCATACAGTGTTTATAGATAGTTTGAACTATTTCCAGCTCCCTCTTAGTGCTTTACCAGCTTCGTTTGGATTAAAAGGTATAAGTGAAAAAAGGGAACATTTCCACATTGATTTAACATCACGGAAAATAAAAATTATTGTGGTCCTCTTCCTGCAATTGAATTTTATTCTTCGGGTACAATGAGTAAAAAGGTTCGAAAAGAATTTTTTAAATGGTACGAGGAAAAAAATATTGAAACAAATTACCAGTTTAATTTTTGGCATGAGCTAGTATCTTATTGCAAAAATAATGTAAATATCTTATGTTGTGCATGCATTGCGTTTCGTAAGATATTTCTGGAATGTGTACATGTTTTCCCTTTCATAGAGTCACCCACGATTGCATCGGCTTGCAATTTATTTTTTCGGAAGTATTTTTTACGAGAGCAGACAATAGGGATTATACCAAGAGGTGGCTACAGGTACGGTGATAATCAGTCTAAGGTTGCCATCGAATGGCTTTTATTTATGGAAGGAGAAATTGGTGTAGATATTCAACACGCTGGTAGGGGTAGAGAGTATCGTCTTCGTGAAGGGCCTATTATAGACGGGTACTTTCAAGAAGACGATAACAGACCCCGTTATGTTTTCCAGTTTCACTGCTGTTTTTGGCATGGTTGCAACCGATGCAATAACGTGAGTAGAGATACAATAGTCGGGAAATCTGGGGAAACCATGAATCGCGATAAAATTAATAAAAATCCTGGTTTGCGATACGTGGCAAAATTATGCTTAAACTCTTTCTGGGTTAAGTTTGGTCAGCTTAATAATTTACCTCAAAAAGATATAGTAAGAACAAAGAAAAAATTATTACGAATGCTACTTAACCCAGAATTCGAGGCTAGAAATATTGTACCTGCAAACGAGAAGATGTTGTGTCTTTGTTGGGCATACAGAGAAGAAGCAGTCGCACCTCTGCCTAATACAAACGTCATCATCGCAGCGCATACGACAGCACAAGCCCGTTTAATGTTGTACGACTACTTGTCGCAACAAGATCGACGAGTCTTGTATTATGACACGGATTCTTGTACATGCATCACTCGCGGAACTTCGGGCGAATACATTCCACCTGTAGGCTCTCTCTTGGGTGATTTACCTGACGAGCTCGAAAAAGATCACGGCAAGGGTAGCTACAAAGATA
>NC_046659.1:25523811-25534769 GCF_010883055.1 Belonocnema kinseyi | reverse complement strand
TCACCGTACTACGAAGTCGAATTCTTGTTTTCTCATTCTTCGTAAAATATGACGGTAAAGCAGTAGAAAGATTTTTTGAGGTTAGAAAAGTTTGACATGTATATCACTGAATTTTTTCAGATCTGAAGCCTGATCCAGGTTTTCGGTACATTCTTTGTTGTAATTATGAAAAAAAATTTATTGAAAAATCATATTTTTAATTAAAAAAAAACTACTATAGAAAGAAATTTCGAGGTAAACAAGTGCTGAAAATATTTTCCTTTGACAAATATATTTTTAAATTGAAATAATCAAATATTTATACCAAAGACACAATTTTTTAAATGTTTGAAGTGTTTGAACATTATTGTTGTAAATTAAAAATAAAAATAATTAAAACAAAATATATTTCTGGATAAGATATTTTGGTTGAAAATATATATAGTATTTTTTAAATCACGAAAGTTCTTCCGAAAAATCGAAATGTTGATTAAAAAACACGTGTTTTTTATATTAATTTGTCGTTAAAATTTTCGTACAATTTTTATTTTAAAGACAAACAATAATTTTTAACACTTTAAATATGAAACAACAATATATTTGATAAAAATATTTTATTCTCGTATTTTTAATAAATAATTAATATTGATTAAGAAACAATTTTATTTTGAGAGTTTAATTATTTGGGAATTTTCAAATTCGTTAATAGTATAAACTGTCCAGGAATTTTATTAGTTTAGCAATTTTATTATTCGGCACAGAGAGTTTTACCGAGTCGGGAATTTTATTTTTCCGGATATTTCAGCCATCCCCAAAGAATTACAGAAAATTTGCTCTAATTATAATTTCGGCGCTCGATCTTGTTGATTTTTTCCCAGAGTATCAATAAAAAGAAATGTGTATGGAAATTTTTGATATCACAAAGTTAAAGAAAATCTGAATTAAAAAACTACAAATTCACTGTACTGTTATCCGATACACAGACAACCACAACATCAATAACACCGACGACGTAGACGCCAGAGAGACAGACAGATGCCGACGTAAAAACTTGTTTTTCTGGCTCAAGGAGCCTCAAAACGTCGAAATTTCATGAAATTTGCGAAAGTTATTTTTCGCATAAAACTCTTCTTATTATGGATAAGAATGTGATAAAATAAACATGGGGCCTTGAAAAAGTAGCGTTTTTCGCTTCTTGAATTTTTTCCATATCAAGCTTTTTTTGCTTCAAATGTCCATTTTCGTTTGGTTTCTTGGATTTTGAAAATCCTTTACCTTTGGTAAGTTTGATTTTATCACAAAAAGTTATCAAAGTCAAAAGCCCAATCCAATCCGACTAGTCTTTCGAAAGTTATCCGGTATAGAGACAACAACGACGACGCCGGATAGACAAATACACCCCGACGTAAAAACTTGTTTTTCTGACTCAAGGGGCCTCAAAACGTTGACATTTTATAAAATCCGAAAAAGTCATCTTTCATAAAAAACTAATGCCTTCTCATTTTGGATGAGAATGCAAAAATTATCAACAAGATTTTTAGAAAATCTTTCAAAGAATAAAATGATTTTCCGTAAGTTAGAACCGAAAAATTACTATTTCAAAAAAATGAAAGTTGTTCTAAACATTGAGATAGACTCGCGACCGGAACAAATCGGGAAATCAAAGTAAATTTGAAAATGAAACTGCAGTTCGAGTATTAAAAATTTAACAGTGATTGATTTTACAAGATGATTCTAGAGCCGTTCAAAATGATATAATTTACATATTTTAACGTTAAAATTTGAATTAATTTAATTCGAAAGCCTTAGTAGTGACACAAGTGTAAACTTTCGAATTAATGGCTTCTTAAATGAACACCTTTATTCAATTTCAAATTTTTTTTGAAGTATTATTTCAGTATAAAATATTCCATTTTTAATCTATTTAGTTTGGAAATTAAAAAAAAAACAATTTTTAATCGTAAACAATTTTAAAATGAATTGTCACGATTTCAGAGTGACAATTTTAAACTTTGAATTTTACAATTATAATTGTTTTATTTTTTATTTGTATTTCGAAGGTTAAAGTATTTCATTTTGATTCTTAAAGAAAAGTTGAATAATTGCTAATATAGAAAAAAATCAAATAAGCTGGAGATTTTTGAATGTTTCAAAGAAAAGAACAAAATTTGGAGCTTCTCAAGAATGTTGAAATATTAGGAAAAAAAATTAAATTTCTGGGTAGATTTAAAATGATTTTTTATTTTTAAAAAGTGCATAAGTCAAAGAGAATGTTTAAAAATATTTCAAAACATTTCCAAAGATTTACAATATTAGAAAAAATCTGGAAGCTCTTAAAACAATTTTGTGTGCAGGATTTTACAAAAATGTTAGGAAAAATGGGAATCACTCTAAAAGGCATTTAAAGTTCTGAAATTTTTTAAAAATAATTTAAAAAGATTTGAAATAATTTAAAAGAGAATTGATATTTTTGATGATTTTAAAATTTTTTGAAATGTTGACTTTTTATTTCGAAAAGTTACATAATTTTAAGAGGAGGTATAAAAATATGGCACCACTGAAAAGAAGATCTCGAATTGAATTTTCTAGTACGAATATTTTATAATTCAGCCATTTTCTTTAGGGATTTTTCAAATTCAGTAATATTTTATTGTCCGGAACTTTTCGTGAATTCTTTAATTCGACTTTTATATTTCGGGACTTTTATCATTTCGGAAATTTTATTCTTTGGTTATTTTTCAATTTACGAATTTTCCAGTGTCCGGAATTTTATTTTTCGGGATTTTTCAGTCGCTTTTTCCGAAAAATAAAATTCCCACATCAATGTAAAAATTCCGAAATTATAACATTGTCGAAATATAAAAGTTTCGAATTGGAAAATTTTCGACAATTTACAATCTTACCGAATTAGAGAATTGCCGACAAAACATTTCCGAATTATACAATATCCGGGCTAGGTAACTCGCTAATTTTTGCACATTACAGAAAACGCTCGCAAAAATAAAATCATTATTTAAAAAAATAAAAATAAAAGTCGCGTTAAATTAATCTGAATTGAATCCTGCAAAGTTTGTTTCAATTGAAGCTTTCGTGTTTTTAAACTTATGTTTGTATCACATTTATAGAGAATTATTGTTATTTTAAATTAAAACAATAATTTAACAAAATTAAACATTAAACAAAATTTCTATAATTAAAATATTTGATTATTATATTTGTAATAAATAAATATTATTGACCACAAAACTGTTTTCTCAATTTCTGCAATTCGGGAATTTTCTAGTTTGTATATTTTATTATTAGACAGCATTCGGCCTGGAGTTTTATTATTCGTGAATTTTCAAAATCCATAACATTGTAAACTGTCCAGAATTTCATTATTCTAGAATTTTTAAATTCGGTATTTTCAGGTTTCAGCATTTTATAATTTCGGGAAGTTTGCAGTGTAGAAATTATTTCAAAAATTTTAGAAGATTTATAAAATTGTAAAAAAATCTGGAAGATTTTGAGGCATTTTTTTGCAGAATTTTACATAAATTTTACGACAAAATGGGAATCATTATAAATATATTTAAAAGTTCAGAAAAACTTAAAAAATATTTTGAATTATATATATTTCGAATAAGCTGTCGTAATTATAATAATTTAAAGTTTATTTTAAAATATATTTTATGGAACATGATATTTGTTATGGATATGCTCGTGAAATTCTGTTGTTTGCCAATGCGAAACGTAATATGGCTTGGAACTGCCGTCTTAACATCTAAAAACCGAAAGAAAAATTTTCCTATCACTTGGAATTATAATTATATTCTTATAAAAACGTTAGATTATATAATAATTAAGAAATTGGAAAATACATAAGAGAATTTGATTAGACAAATAGTTTGAGCGCCCCTAGTGCGCGCGACTGTTGATTCTTGCGCTTGGCGCTCGAAGACGTATTCATCTCGTGCTCGATGCTGCATTTGTCTCGCCCTTTGCGATCGGTCTTTGTATTTGCCCCACATTTGTGCACAGACCTATTAAGGTTAACGAACCAAGCATCGACAACTGCAATTTGGTGATTGTGAATTCTCCTTTGTTAAAGCTTCTTCGGCTTTAACGAACACATTTTCATCACGTATCGCGTGCTTCGCATTCGATTTTGTCCAAAATGTTAACTTTTCTATATTATGTTTAACACTTCTGTATCAAACTTATAATACATTTATTCAGATTAATTAGCGATAGACAGTTTTCACATAAAACTAATGCCTTTTCATTATTATGAGAATGTAATAATACATCATTTTTGTTCGACAAAAATTTGAATTTTCGATTTTTTAACAAAATTCAAAAAGTTGTTATGATAATCGTGTAGGTCTTTAAAAACTAATATTTTTGTTTGTTGACTTTTTTTCATGTGGTGCGTTGAATGACACAGAATAGTCATTTTCGTTATTATTATTTTTTTTTTAAGTTTGGAAACGCTATAATTCTGGTGATTTTGTTGTTATCAAAAAAAGTCATCAAGATAAATTGTTCATATTTTTGTTCACTATAAACAGCACTATATGAAAATTTCAAATATTAAAAAAGTGGTCTTAACAATTTTAAAAATGCTCCAAATTATTTCGAAAAAGTGAAAATTTCAAGAAATCCGCGATAGTCAGTTTTCCCATAAAACAATACCTTCTTATTTTGATGAGAATGTAAGAATTCAGTATTTTTTGTGCGATTAAAGATGAATTTTCGATTTTTTTTTTAATTCTTAAACCTGTTATGATGACCTTGTAAGTTTTTCAAAAAGTAACGTTTTTATTTGATGCCTTTTTTTATATCGTGCGTTGATTGGTTTAGAATTTTCATTTTTATTTTGTATTTTGAAAAAGGCATAACTGTGATAATTTTCTTGTTATCAAAAAAATCTATCAAGATAAATTGTTAACATTTTCGTGTGCTATAAATAGCCGTACATGGAATTCTAAAATCTTTGGCGCCTGAACCTGTGTGCCACAGCCTAATTCGATTCAATTAGTCGGTCCAAAGACATCCAGTATACATACGACAACGACAGACAGATACCAACCTGAAAACTTTTTTTGCCTTCTGAGGAAATCTCAAAACGTCGATATTTGATGTATTCCGCGAAAGTCATTTTTCGTATGAAACCAATACCTTCTCATTATGGTGTGAATGTCAAAAGCGCGTGCCCTATCAAGGAAATGTGAAAATCAAATTTGTAGATCTTATTTAGGTAAACCATTTTTTTTATTACACATTTTACTGTACCGAGTACCGTCTTCCACACATTTAGTTTGTTTATTTTTTTGTAACTTGTGTCGAAAAGTGATTTATTATGAATTTGTAGTTTTTCCCAGTGCGTGTAATTTGAGCTTTTTCATTTTTTTCGTATCTTGCATAGTTTAATCAAAAAATGGAATTTGTGGATTTTGCCGCTCGATTAATAAAGTAAACAGGAGCGCGATCAGGAAGGGCAGCAAGACGTCGTTGGGACCGCGGTATGATTTCGCGACACCCGCGAGACCAGCCAACCACCCTTTTAATATCCCCTCTTCGAACACGGTAGCCACTGCGCGACATGGCTACCCCGGTTTTCGCGAGGAGCCAACTATTCTCGCAATATCCCCTCTTCGCGCGCGCCAGCCACTACGCAAAGTCGATATCCACTCTTTGCACGCGCCAACCACTACACGAAGTCGCTATCCCCTCTTCGCGCTCGACGCGCGAGCCTTCTCTATAAATATGGGAGAGCTCTCGCCGGCATATGGAAGACACATCATTCACATGGACATCACCATCGATAAGCGAGTTTTATGCCTGAAAAGTCACCGGTCCTCGCAATCAGTACGTTGATAGATTCTGGCGTACTGCGCGTGAGGAAGTGAACTTAACGCTCTCTCTTACCGTACTGCTGCATACAGACTCCACCTGCCCTTTTAAGGGCATTCCGGAGACTAAAATGTCTCCCGAACCCCCTGTTACACCTTCTTCCACTCATAACTTTCCGAACCCTGATAATTTGTCCGTCGCGCAAATTTCTGCGCTAGTTCCCGAACTCAAGAAGTTAATCGCTTCTTGTGAGGCAGCACTCGCCTCACGAGTCCCTCAAACCTCTGACACTCTCTCTGAAAATGATGGCTCGGAAGCCATGGAAATTCTTCCCCCCCAACCCAACCCAACCCGGAATTTTTGCCGGAAGACACTGACACCTTTATAGCGGTGAAAACCAAAGCCTCAAAGCGTAGGCGCATCTACAGTCCGGCCAAATTGGCTCCCCTCCCTATTTTGGACGATGAGTCCATCCTATCGAGTTCTTCTGATGAAGATGAACCCCCTACCAAGGAACGGAGTCCTCCCATTCGTATCCTTCTTAAAGAACAATGGCCGAAGATTCACGCGGCCCTTTTAAAAGCAGACATCCCCATTCGGTCTGCCAAAAATACCTCTGACGCCATTATTGTCTACCCTCTGAACGTGGACAGCTTCCGTGCTATCACGCTCAAACTAGACAAGGCTAACATTCCTTACACAACGAACCAACTCAAAGAGGATAAAGACCTCATTGCAGTTCTTAGGGGGGTAAACGAAGCCCTCTCCGAAGCTTCAGTTCTTGAAGAACTACAAACTAAAATCCCCGCAACGAAACGAGTCCATCGTATGAAAAAAGGGGAGAAAATCTGGCCCCTCGTGGTCGTATATCTTGACCCTTCTGCTCCCTCACCCAAAACCATATTCGACATAAGGCTAATTGCCGTTCTCAGCGTTCGCGTCGAATCCAAGAGGAAATCGAACCATATCCCTCAATGCCGCCGTTGCCAAAAATTTTTTCACACGGCAAATTACTGCCATGCCTCATGGTCGTGCGCCTTCTGCGCACGTAACCACGCCACTGCGTCCTGCCCTACCCGCACGCAAAAAGGTGCAATCCCATTCTGCTTCAATTGCAAAGGCCCACACTGGGCCTCCTTCCGTGGTTGCCCGAAGGTGCCCCAACGACCCGGCACCAAGCCAAGCACCTCCCACCATCCTCCTGGCACCAAGCCAGGCACCTCCCACTAACCTCCGAAGTCCCGTCCCACCGCGAACCCTCTCCCACCACCGAAACCTCTCAGTGCCACCAAACTAGTTTCCTCCCAACGCTCCTACGCTGCCATTACCTCAGCTTGTCCCCCAGCCAATGACCAAAATCGGCCTGAAGCCTCTCCCACTACCGACCCGTCACAGAACCCACAACTTCAGCAGCTTTTTCGCGACCTCTCCGTCTTCGCGGCTGTCTACCAGCAGCCAACCCCCCAGCGTTCATAAAAACAAAATTTCAATCATGACCTGGAATGCCAACGGCATCTCGGCCCCATAGCGATTAGAACTATCGCTACTTCTTAGCGAAAAGTCCATCGACGTTGCATGTATTAACGAGACTCACCTCAATCCCAATAAAATACTGTATATCCCGGAATTCTCTGTCTGCAGGAAAGATCGTCTTTCTTCTAGAGGCGGTGGTGTGGCAGTCCTGGTTCGTAACACTCTCCGCCACTTAGCCATCAGCACAATCCAATCTCAATGCGAAGTAGTTGGTGTCGAAATCCACCTTGCCTCAGGCCCTCTTCGCATTATATCAACTTACTCTCCCCCGAATATTAACGACATTTCTAAAATACCTGATCTTTTCAACACTAATACCCCTACCGTAGTTGCTGGCGATATTAACGCCAAACACAAGGCATGGGGCTGTCTCAAAAATAACACAAAAGGCAATGCTCTCTTTAAAACCGTGACTCGTCATAACCTTACAATTGAGGCTCCCTCAGAACCTACACACTTCCCCAACTCTCCCAATCATCAACCCGATATCCTCGACATTTTCATTACAAAGAACATAGTCTTTGACAGTGTCCCCCGCTCTCTTTCAGAACTACGTTCTGATCACAACCCAGTATTTCTGGAGTTTTCGGGTTCTCCTGATCTTTCACCGCCAACTGAATCAAAAATCGATTTTCTCCACCTCAAATACCTTCTCGAAACTTCCTCTCTCAAATGCTGCCAAATCCAATCAACTTCCGATCTGGATGCAGCTATTAAAGCCCTGACAAAGGACATTCAGTACTCTGTTCAGCTCGCCACTACAACAGTCAGCACTTCTGCTCGTAATCCGAATATTTTACCCGCCACTCGTCTTCTTATTCGCAAGAAGAACCAAGTGCGCAAACACTGGCAGTCCTACCGGAACCCTGAACAGCGCCAGCGTCTCAATTCCATTCAAAGAAAAATAAAAAGCACTCTTCAGAATGTTGACACATCCTCATTCAACTCCTACATAGCCGAAGCGGAATTGTATCCCAGAAGATGCTGGAAAGTCATCAAATCTCTCCGTAATAGGAAATCCCACCTTCCTCCTTTAGCCAAAGATGGTCAATCTTTCTCTCTTGATGAGGAAAAAGCCAAAATTTTCGCAGATTCCCTTAGAGATCAATGTTCCCCCTTTCCTAGTCACGAGAAAGTTGATGACTTTCATGATCATGTCTCTAAGGACTGCCCAAGATTTCACTGTCACTGACAATGATTTCATTCCCACCCATCCCAAAGAAGTCTCTGAAACAATCCGCGCCTTGAGAAACCGCAAAGCTCCCGGCAATGACTGCATCAGCAACAATGTCCTAAAAACACTTCCCCGCAAGCACATCGTAGCTATCTGCAACATTCTTAACGCAATGATGCGATTACAATACTTTCCCTCGGCCTGGAAAGAAGCTATCGTAATTTTTCTACCGAAACCAGGCAAACCTCTCAGCTCAGCTTCTAGCTTCCGACCTATCAGTCTTCTTTGTACTCTCAGTAAACTAGCTGAAAATATTATTCTCTCTCGATTTGATGAATTCGTTTCGCAAAACAACATTCTTCCGGACTTCCAGCACGGTTTTCGAAAACGTCACGGAACAGCTCATCAGCTTCTTCGTGTCTCCGAATACATTGCTGAAAATCTTAACAAAGACAGGCACACAGCCATGCTTCTACTGGATTGTAAGCAAGCCTTCGACAGAGTCTGGCATGACGGTCTTATCTTTAAACTCATCAAGTTAAATTTCCCCCACTATCTCATCGCTTTAATTAAATCTTTCCTCTCAAACAGGAGCTTCAGAGCACGCGTTGGAAAATCCTTATCTGATCCCCAACACATCAACTCCGGTGTCCCTCAGGGTTCCAAACTCTCTCCTTCCCTCTTCAACGTGTTCTTCTACGACATTCCTGTTGATGAGAAAATTCTCACGGCTCAATACACTGATGACGTCGGCTTCCTTGATACTTCCAAGGTTATCAGCCACTGCTCCTCTCGTTTGAACAAATTCATTCCTATCGTCCTTGATTGGTACCACACATGGAGATTTGAAATAAACAAATCCAAATCCGAAGCCGTCTTTTTCTCGCGTCGCCATCGCAATCCTCCTAATATCGTGGTTGACTCCCTTCCGATCAAATGGAGTTTCTCCGCTCATATCTCGGTGTGATTTTTGACAAACGTCTCACCTGGTCCAAACAAATACAAGCCACCCGAAATAAGGCCAACGGGGCCTTCATCTCACTTAAACCCTTTTTCAATAACCCTATAGTTTCTCGAGCAACCAAAACTCTAGCCTTCAACGCAATAATTAGGAGCGTCTGCACCTACGCGATTCCTGTTTGGGGCTCTGCCACCCCGAACCGTCTCTCAAAACTTGAAGGCACGTACATGCGCCTTCTACGTTCCGCTCTAAATATTCCCTGGTTCATCCGTAACAAACAAATTCTTGCTGAATTTAACCTCCCTTCTATATCCAATGCCGCAAAGACACATGCTGCAAATCTTCGACTTTCAGTGGAAAATCACCCAAATCCCTGCATCAACTCGCTCGCAAATTATGCGAGTAAAACCTCTGATCGCTTTAGAAGGCCCTGCCTTCTCATCTCTCCAAATCTAATTTAACTAATTTAGCTACCTAGCTCTCTTACTATCCATGTTTCGCTTAATGCGCGAGTGTCCTTGCAGTATAACTGTCTTGGACCACCAAATTCGAAGTCCTTATTTTCTCTGTTTTCATTCTGGTTCATAACCTACTAGGTTGGTAACCATTCGAGGAGGGGTTTTAGTCGATAGACGCTTTTTGCGAATCCGACACTACCCTTTTTTCAAGGGTGTCTTTAGAAGATCTCCCCCCTCAACCCATCAAAAAAAAACAAAAAAAAGCCGGCATATGATGCTCAAGCTCACCGAAGCATTAAGCTTAAATTTTAATCGAAGAAAACATACTGGAGCTGTTTTCCTCGACGTATAAAAAGCTTTTGATAGTGTCTGGCATGTTGGACTGCTTAGAAAGCTGATAAATTACAACTTTCCAAGAGGGCTTATCTATTTCATACATTCTTATCTTTCCAACAGAAAATTCTCAGTCAAAATAGGCCAGACGCTTTCAAAAGAGAAACCCATCCGAGCAGGTGTTCCCCAAAAGAGCATTTTAGGACCAGTATTTTTCATTATCTATGGAAATGACATCACTGAGGTCCCTGAAGTTTCAATAGGATTATATGCGGATGATACCGTATTATTCACTTTATCCTGGTCAGTTCCAAAAATCTTAAAATTGCTTAACTAAGCTCTTGAAGTCATTGAAGCATGGATTAAACTCTGGAAAATAAAAATAAACGTATCAAAATCTGAATCAATTCTTTTCTCAGTCAGAGGAACAGCTAAAATAGATCCACCTAAAATGTTTAATGAAAAAATAGAATGGAAAACCTCCGTGAAATACCTCGGGGGTAAACTACACAAGCATCTTAACTGGAAGCAACATATCCAGGAAACGAAAGGGAAAGTTTTCGGAGTTATCACTCGATTAAATCCTATTATTAACAGACATTCCAGCCTAAAACCTGAATATGGTATCCTAATTTACAAAATGTTTATCCGACCAATCATAACTTATACATGTACAATTTGGGGG
>NC_046659.1:25512760-25523801 GCF_010883055.1 Belonocnema kinseyi | reverse complement strand
ATCAAGAAGCAATATTAATCACATTCAGATCATACAAAATAAATTCCTCAGACGTATCACAAAGACATATAATATGTTTTCCACATATAATAAACGTCACTTTAAATTAAAGTCATGTCAAATTTCTCTCAGATTGTGTATTAATGCCCAAACGGGTAATGCACAACAACTTCTTCCAGTTCGATCATTCTTCGGGGAGATTATTAATCGTGAGTCCGCGACTGGCGCGGCAAAGCCGCGCCAGCCGCCCACTCCCGTGCATTGGATCTCACAAGAGGGGGCGATGGTTGGGGCCCCCTCATTCCCACCCCTTTTTCTTTTTCGGCCGGCACTCAAACCGGATCCACCATCCAGACAGCACACCTTCGCAGCAGAGCTGCCATCCAACACACAACGCGAGACCACTACGTCTCAACACGTGCCGAGTTTAATAAAGTTGTTTAGGTCACTTATCCCATTTTACCTCTCTGAATACCACTTGCTCACACTTACACATACAGCTGAGTTGTCAACGGACCCTTCGCCGTCAGAGGGTTCACCGAGGCCGAATATCACTTTCACCTCCCCCTCCCTACATTTATTTTTTCGTTTCTTTTGTTGATTCTTATGTGGACGTTTAAAGATCCCCCCAAGTCAACGGAACCCGGGGCACATCAAGGAAGCCCTGGTTTTACTCCGGAGTCAGAAGGAGCCCTACCCAGTTCTTTGGGATAGTCGTCAGCCCCATCGCACAACATACCCAGGGGGTATTTAGATTGTGCTCATGAATCTACCTCCCCTTCCAAACCTACTCTTACTTTATTCTATTAGTGTATTTATCTTTTACAAATATGTACTTAATTCCTTCGAAAAGTGCCTAATACTTCTCAACTCCCTATCCCCCAAGCTTTTCGAGTTCCCTCATCCAGTTGACTGCAATTTTTAAATTTTTTTGTAGGATCAAATTTGGAATGTTCAACTTTTCGGCCAAATTAAAAAAGTTGTTATCGTAATCATGTAGGGCCTTCAAAATGCAAAGTTTTGCTTCTTTTGACTTTTTTTCATATCATGTGTTGTTTGGCTTTAAATGTTCATTTTATTTATTTTTTAAATTTCCTAACTCTGATGATTTTCTATTTATAGAAAAAAGTAATAGAGATCAATTGTTTGAGTTTTTGAGTACTATGAACAACCGTAGATAGAATTTTTAAATCTTGAAAAAATGTGGTTTCAAAAATGTTTGGTACGATCAAATTTGGAATTTCAACTTTTCGACCAAATTAAAAAAATTGTTATCATGATCTTGTAGGGATTTTGAAAAGCTGCGTTTTTCTTTTCTTGACTTTTTTTCGTATCATGCGTTGTTTGGCTTAAAATGTTCATTTTAATTTTTTTTTTTTATTTTGATAATGCTCTAACTCTGGTAATTTTTGATTTTCAAAAAAAAAAAAAACACCACGATAAAATGTTCAACTTTTTGAATACTATAAATAACCGTACAGAGAATTTTGGAATTTTCAAAAAAGTGCTCTAAAAAATATTCCAAATGTGCCCACTTTTTGAATTTTCATCCAAAATGGCTGGCTAACGAACTTGACCTTTAGTTTAGGATTTTAAACGAGTGTGCCAAAGGGAAATCTAAAAGATTGCCCTAATAGAATATGCATCGCTTTACGCCAATTTATTTTAAAATGTTTAAATATATATGTACATATTATTATTATTATTATTAACTTTATATCATATTTCTTCATCATCTCATCTCAATTACTAATTTCCTCATTCGCTCAATTCCGGTTTCCACCTTTTTCCTTCCAATCTTACCTCTTCCCTTTCCATTCCACTGAACCTTTTCCCTCTTTCCTTATATTTGATGTAAATTTATCCATATGATTAATAAAAAAGCATTTTTATACACAAAATTTTTACTTTCCTTTTATTTTAAATAAACATAAGCTCTACCTTTTACTTGTAATTACCTGTAATTCTTTTAAATTGGTTGAATAAATATATTTTTATAGTTTAAATCTAATCCTAATCTCTTTTATTTATCATCCCATTCCTTTTAGAAAATAAGCTTTATTATTCCAATTGTAACCTTAAAAGTATAATCTTGAAATTTAATTTCTAGTTAAAATCATGAACGTATAGTCGTAGACTTTAATTTTTTGAAATGACGTTACGGAATTCCCTTTTCGCGGAAAATTATCTCCAGACGGGTGTGCAAAGATAAGATAGGCATACATACACGTGCTCGCTTTAGCTTTAGTCAGCAGAGATGGGTGGGGCATTTATGGGGGGGGCAGTTATGGGATGTATTTATGGGGAGTATCTTTCACATGTGTCATATACCTTCCCAGGGGTCAATGACCTCGCGTCGTTGTGGAGGAGGATGGCGCTAGTGTAGACAGATGGCCGAGGAGTGGGGGTATGTTGTCTGTCGCCCTATAGTCGCCCCGATCATATTACAATATTATGAATCAGAATGTCATAATCATTTTTTAAATTGTATTATAAACACATAAATATTTTTTAAATTGAATTATAAACACATAAATATTTAGCATAACGTTTAAGACGGACAACACGTTATAAAACTAAACTTATAATGTTTATTGCTTCTTTTTAGTATGTGATGCTGAAATTAAAAAAAAACATTTTTACAAAATGAAATTCATTACGGTGCGTATGTT
Source organism: Belonocnema kinseyi (assembly GCF_010883055.1). NCBI lineage: Eukaryota > Metazoa > Arthropoda > Insecta > Hymenoptera > Cynipidae > Belonocnema > Belonocnema kinseyi. The sequence continues at coordinate 25,521,129 of NC_046659.1, read as the reverse complement.
AAAAAATTGGTTGCACTAGGAGATCTTCCATTTAAACAAATGATTCAAATAAATCAAAATTTGTTGAGCCAACAAATTTTTTTGTTGAGCCAACAAATTTTTGTTGTTGAGACATTTTATTGGCCAAACACAATTTTTTTGTTAGCATAACCATATTTGTTTGTTGAGGCAATAAAATTCTTTTGTCATCCCAAAACAATATTTTGTTGGTTTAACAAAATTTATTGGTTAACCTAAAAAAATACTTTTGTAAAGTCAACCCAATTATTTTTTTCGCTCAAATAAATTATTTTGCTGTATACACAAAATAGTTTTGTTAGCGTTGCTAAATATTTTTTAGGTCAAAAACATACTTTTTGTACTCTCAAAACCTGAATCATTCGATGTTGAACTGAATATACCTTTTTCCCTCAAGACGATGTAATTTCGTAGCTTTGGTTCAAATTTTATATGTATTCCAAGCACTTCGTTTGCCAAGAGTTTTTCAACGAAAGTACTCTCAGGCGTGAGAGCCACAAACGCATCTTTATCAATGCCATGCTCTACGAAAAGAAAGATAAAATTGTCTACAATCTACGATAAATGGACAATTAAACTATTTTATTTACGAGGTATTAAGTATCAAAGTATCAAAGTATCAAGTATCAAAGTTTAAAAACGTGCGTTTACATTGACATTTTAGATTATGATTTGGATTCTCACTTTTGAAGGTGTCGATGAGACAGTCTAGGCCCCACTCTTCCATAATTAGACGGGTCACGTTATCCATAATGTTTATCCATTCAGATTAGTTTAAACAGCACGCTTGACGTTACTGGAATACGCGACTTCACCGGTATTATCCGCCATCATGGAAATTAACTTGCACACTTGTGCACGTAGTCCCATGAACGAGTGCGCATGCAGTTTTGTTGGCTCAACAAAAATTTTTTCGGGTCAACAAAATAAGGCTTAACAAAATAATTTTGTGTTAAGAACCAAATATTTTGTTTGCCGAACAAAATAATTTTGTTCTAACAACCAAAATTTTGCTCTGACAGAAAAAACTGTTCTACAAAATGGTTTTGTTGCAAATAATAAATTTTTTTTCTCAGTGGGAAAAATGTTGAACTATTCAAGTTATTCACATTAAAATACTGAAATTCGACATTTTCATAATAGTCTTTAATAAGCTTTAGTAGAAAAATTACTATTCTTAATAAGAAATGTTATGAATCTGTATTTTAAAGATTAATCGAAATAAAAAGTGATTCGGTGCTTTGACTAGTATTGCTAAAAATAGTTTCAATAAGCAAGAAAGTAAATATTATAATCTGTGAAACTTATTTTAGAAATTGGCATTATAAATATGAACATGCTTGAAACCTGCGGCCTATTATAGAAATTAAAACTCATGTCTCGATTTTTCGTGTAGTGCTGTCTCATTATGTCCCCGAATATGTCCGAGCAGTCTCGAATTTTTTTAACAAATATTCTTCTCAAATTAATTTGTAAAAATAAAATGTGCTTTTTAGTTTTCCTAGGAATCATACAAACTTTTTGTTATTCTTATAAAACCTTTCACAATTCTTAAAAGGATTATAAATTTTTGTTTCCAAACCTGAAAAAATGTACATTTTTTTAAAAATTATTTTAAATCATTTCAAGATTTTCATTAATTTTGATTATTTTCAAAATTTCTCTGAAGAGAAAAACATTTCTTGAAATTATTATTTAAAATGAATAATAAACAATAGTTCAATTTCCACATAAAAGCGATTAATTTTTAATCAATCCTAGAATAGTTACATTTTCAGATAAAGAAAAATAATTTTTAACAGAAAAAATGAATTTTCAACAAAGTTGTTAAACTGTAAATCAATAAGATGAATTTTTGACTAAGAAAATTAATGATCTGAAAAACATACAAATTTTTTAAAAAATACATGAATTTTCAACGAAATTATTTAATTTTGAAGTCAGAAAGACGAATTATCTACAAAAAGTTAAATTTTTTAAGCGAAAAATATGAGTTTTCAATGAAAGAGTTAAACTTTCAACCAAATAGTTAAATTTTCAACCATAATTATAAAACGTTGTTAAAAAAATCGTATTTTTTTTGCAAAGTAGTTCAACTCTTAGAGAAATAATCGACTTTTAAACCCAAGAAGATTAACAGTTGATATTTCAACCAAACTATTGCATTTTTGACCAAAAATTATACATTTTCAACCAAAAATATTAAATTTCTACAAAACAAGGTCAATTTCCAACAAAATACATGAACTTTCAACGAAATTATTTCATTTCAAAGTCATAAAGAATATTATCTACAAAAAAAGCTGAATTTTTAACCCAAAAATATGATTTTCCAACCAAAATTTTAGTTTTCGACCAGATAGTTTAACTTTCTATCAAATTGTTGTTCATAGCAATAATAGTTACATGATATAAATTTTTAAAACTTAACCAATTCCCAAAAAATTATATATTTTTATAAAGATTTTTCCTTATATTTTACAAACTAAATAATTACTACATCTGTTTAAGAAAACGACAAGGCGAGTTGTCAAGAAATTATCCACATATTTTTTTAAAAGTGTTTTTGTTTTAAATTATTGATATAAATATTTATAGATAGGTAACACGGATAGATTTATAATAAAAATATTTACCATTTGGTTTTTAGTTTAAACAATATCACACACTAAAGAAAAATTTGGACAATTTTTTGATAATTCACGTTATCATTTTATCAGTTATTAGAATTCAAATATTCAAAACATTGTCAAAATCTCTTTTGGATAAAAACTCAATTCTTTGGTTGAAAACTCAATTATTTTGTTGAAAATGTAACTATTTTGTAAAAAAAAGTCCTCTTTTCTATCAAAAGTTCAACTACTTTTTAAAAATTTATTAATTTTTTTATTTAATAACTATTCACTTAAAGTTAAACAACTTTGTAACAAATTTAATTTTTTCTTTTTAAGGATTCATAATTATAGTTGAAAATTTAACTATTTGCCTTCAAATTAACTTTTTTGTTAAAAATTTTACTGTTTTGTAAAAAATGCATATTTTGGGCGTTAAAAGTCAACAATTTGATAGAAAGTTAAACTATTTGGTTGAAAACTAAAATTTTGGTTGAAAAATCATATTTTTGGGTTAAAAATTTAGCTTTTTTGTAGATAATACTCTTTTTGACTTTGAAATTAAATGTTTTTGGTTGAAAATGTATAATTTTTGGTCAAAAATGCAATTGTTTGGTTAAAATATCAACGGAACATCTCCTTGGATCTAAAAGACGATTATTTCACTAACAGTTGAACTACTTTGTAAAAAAATACGTTTTTTTAACAAGGTTTTTTAATTATGGTTGAAAATTTAACTATTTGGTTGAAAGTTTAACTCTTTCATTGATACTCATATTTTTCACTTAAAAAATTCAACTTTTTGTAAATAATTCGTCTTTTTTTACTTTAAAATTCAATAATTTCTGTAAAAATTCATGTGTTTTGTTTATGATTGATTAAAAATTAATCGTATATATTGTTTAAGTTGGAAAATCTTTTCTCTATAGTACATTAATCTTCTTGGTCAAAAGTTCACCTTTTCCCTTGAAAATTTAACAATTTTGTTGAAATTTTTTTTTTTGTTAAATTCAATTTTGTAGCACAGTTTTTATCTGGAAATTGTACTTTTCCATTTTTTGTTGAAACTTCATCCTGTACATTGTATTAGATAAACACCAATTATTTGATAGAAAATTAATTAATTTAGTTGAAAAGTAAACTTTTGGGTTGAAAATTGATTTATTGTTTTGATTAGATTTTTTTCCTAAAATTAAAAGAACTGCAAAAAAAATCCCTTAAAATCGTCCTGATCCCTTTTTTTAAAATTTTTAAAATCTTTTCAAATACGCACTTAAAATTAATTTTTCAAACTAAAAAATCATTTTCAATTTTCTTAGCAATCATAAAAATTTTTATTATTCTTTTTAAATATTTTACAATTCTCAAAAACTTTTTTTTTTAAATCTGCATAAATCTACATTGTGTTTCAAATTATTTAAAATAATTTCAAGTTTTAAATTAATTTTTAATTTTATTCTAAATTAAAATTTTAGCGTTCAAACTTAAAATTTAGCTCATTACAATTTTAACAATTCAAGGCTTTCTATTACGAACCACTCTGTTCAAATTTGTATAGTTTTTAATCGTTATTTATAATGGCTTGTCCCAGATCTGAATTATATTTTTTTCAAAAAATCTCTGATTCAATTCAGAAATACAGAAAATTGCTTTGAAAAATTTCCTGTTCCAATTCAAAATTCAGGATGAAATTAGAAAATTCAAAATTTTAAATCTGAAATTGATTTTTTTGAGGTGGAAATCTTTTGAATTTTAAACTTTTAAAACTGAAGCTTGACAAATTTTTAATTCAAAAATATTTCATTCAAACGCTCAATAATTCATACGTATAAAACACACACTTTTAACACCTTTTAAGTTTATAATTTTTTAAATTAAATTATTTTAAAATACGAAATTACCATTTTTAAATTTTTATGCCTTTAACATTTTAGAGATTTCTGGTTAAAAAATACAAATTACGCTATTATTTTTAAGGTTCAAAATGATAATAATTCAAAAAAATTTCAGTTCGTAACATTAAAAATTGAACGATTAAATTAATTTTTTAACTAAACACTTTTTAAAATAAAAGTTACATTGTTTTTATTTTAAGTTGTTCCAGATTAATATTTTTGCATTGTTATTTAGAGATAAAACTTTTAGTTTACCAATTGAAAATATTAGAAATTAACTTACTATCAAAATAATTGAATTTTCAACTAAAAAAAGAGAGAATAACAAATATCCAACAAAATAATTACATTTTCTACTAAAATGATAAATCTTCAACAAAAAAAAGTTTGAATTTTTAATTAAAAACTGTTGAACTCTTCCCAAAAGATATAAATTTTTCAGAAGAGTTGACTTTTCAGTCAATAAGGATTTTTTTTAAATTGTTGAATTTCAAAGCCAAAAAGATGATTTTTTTTACAAAAGAGTGTAAACTTATTTTTAAACGGAATAGTTCAAGGACTTCTGGTTAAAAAATATAAACTTACTTTCAATGCTTTGAATTGAAGTATAAATAAATAAATTTTTTAATGTTAAAGACTGAATCATTTTAATCAATAAAAAATGGATTAATTACAAATTTTTTTTAATTGGAAACTTTTTAAATTATAAATTGAATTCGTTTATTTTAAGTCGCTTTATATTATTCATTTTTACATTTTTATTCATAAGTCCAAACTCAAAAGTCTTGTTTACGAATTGACAATTTTGAAAATCGAATGGTGTAACAAAACAGTTTCATTTTCAACTAAAAAAAACAAACGAAGTTTCAACCAAATCCTTAAATTTTTAACGAAGGAGATGAATTTTCATTTAAAATTATGAATCTTCAACAAAAAATCTAATTAACACAATAAAGAAATTTTCAACCCAAAAGCTTACTTTTCAACAAAATGAATTAATTTTCTATCAAATAATTGGTGTTTTAACCAATACAATGGACAGGATAAAGTTTCAACCAAAAATAGAATAGTACAATTTCCAGATAAAAACTGTGCTAAAAAATTGAATTGAACAAGAAAAAAACGAATTTTCAACAAAATTGTTAAATTTTCAAGGGAAAAGGTGAGTTTTTGACCAAGAAGATTAATGTTATATAAAAAAAAACGATGTTTCAACTTAACCAATATATACGATTAATTTTTAATCAATCATATAATAGTTACATTTTCAGATAAAGATAAATAATTTTTAACAAAAACAAATTAATTTTAAACAAAGTTGTTAAATTTTCAACCAATCAGATGAATTTTCAACCAAGAAAATTGATGATATACAATAAAGACAAATCTCAAACAAAATACATGAATTTTTAAAGAAATTATTTAATTTTGATGTAGAAAGGACGAATTATCTACAAAAAATTGAATTTTTTAAGCGAGAAATATGAGTTTTCAATGAAAGAGTTAAACTTTCAACCAAATAGTTAAATTTTCAACCATAATTAAAAAACCTTGTTAAAAAAACGTATTTTTTTTACAAAGTAGTTTAACTGTTGTTGAAATAATCGACTTTTAAACACAAGGAAATGTACAGTTGATATTTTGACCAAACAATTGCATTTTTGACCAAAAATGATGCATTTTCAACAAAAAAGATTAAATTTCTACTAAACAAGGTCAATTTCAACAGAACGACTTACAAACAAAAAATATGTATAGTTGATATTTCAACCGAACAATGTAATTTGTAATCAAAAATTATAAATTTTCCATAAAACAATTTAATTTCTACAAAAAAAAAAGACGACCTTTTAACATAACACATGATTTCTTAACCAAATATGGTTTATCGTTTTGAGAAGCACGCTATATGAGTCAACGGTGTAAGCGAAAATATGACAGAACACGATCTGAAACGTGATTTCTATATTGACATCGCTTTTGTAACTAAATCTATTGTAATTCGTTCTATTCATTGATCATGAGCGCTTAGCGTTCGGCACTCTTGAGAACAGTACAATGTAACTATCGGAATGTACGCACTAGTTACTAATGTTACTTTAGGTACCATTTCTGCCTTCAAAAAAGTGATGAATTAGTCAAGTTAAAATCTCGGGCGCTTATCATTTGATCGTTTTGAGAAACGCGCTATATGAGTCAACGGTGTAGGCGAAAAATATGACAGACCACGATTTAAACCGTGATTTCTATTTTGACATCGCTTTTGTAACAAAATCTGTTGTAATTCATTTTATTCACTGATCTTGAGCGCATAGCGCTAAAACTGTACATTTTTTTGGATTTTTTTTACGGATATTTCATCCGGCACTTATAACCTTAAAAATTACAAAGTTTCAGCTGAATCCACCGAAAGCCATTTTCCCATACATTTAGTGCGGGGTCCTTTAACAATTCAAGTCTTTCTATTTCGAACCATTCTGTTCAAATTTGTATAGTTTTTAACAGTTTGTTTGTAATGGATTGTTTTAAATGAGCGGTCAAATATTGCTGATAATTAACGAAAAGTTCTTTTTTTAATTAAAAAATTTCAAATTGAATGGGTTAAAAATAAAAATTTTTTAGACTGAAATAATATTTCAAGTCATAATCGAAAACAAATAAATTAATTTTCTAACAAATAATTGGTGTTTTAGCTAATACAATTTACAGGATAAAGTTTAACCAAAAATGGAATAGTTCAATTTCTAGATAAAAGCTGTGATAAAAAATTAAATTGAACAAGGAAAAAAACGAATTTTCAACAAAATTGTTAAATTTTCAAGGGAAAAGGTGAATTTTTGACCAAGAAGATTAATGTTCTATAAAAAAAACGATTTTCAAACTTAACCAATATATACGATTAATTTTTAATCAGCCCTATAATAGTTACATTTTCCGATAAAGATAAATAATTTTTAACGGAAAAAATTTATTTTCAACAAAGTTGTTGAATTGTCAACCAATCAGATGAATTTTCGACCAAGAAAATTAATTATCTACAAAAAAGGACAAATTTTAAACAAAATACATGAATTTTCAACGAAATTATTTAATTTTAAAGTCAAAAAACGAATTATCTACAGGAAGTTGATTTTTTCAGCAAAAATATGAGTTTTCAATCAAAGAGTTAAACTTTCGACCAAATAGTTAAAGTTTTAACCATAATTATAAAACTTTGTTGAAAAAAAGAGTATTTTCTTTTTACAAAGTAATTCAACTCTTAGTGAAATAATCGAATTTTAAACCCAAGAAGATGCACAGTTCATATTTTAACCAAACAATTGCATTTTTGACCAAAAATGATACATTTTCAACCAAAAAGATTAAATTTCTACTAAAAAAGGTCAATTTAATTTAAATAAAATCTTTAATTTTAAAGTCAAAAACAGTATTATCCACAAAAAAGCTGAATTTTTAACCTAATTTAAAGGCAAATAGTTGAATTTTCAACTATAATTATGAATCCTTAATAAGAAAAAATTAATTTTTTTACTAAGTAGTTCAACTTTAAGCGAATAATCGAATTTTCCACCCAAAAATTATGATTTTAATTTTTAACAATATAGTTGCATTTACAACAAAACGATTTTGCAACCAAAAATTATTTACAGTTGATAATTCAACCGAAAAATGTAATTTTTAATCAAAATGTATAAATTTTCCATAAAACAATTTAATTTCTACAAAGAAATACGAATTGTTAACAAAATACATGATTTTTAAACCAAAAATGGTTTAATTTCTTTCAAATGCGGATCAAGATTTAAATAAGACTATTATAAAATAAGATAATTATAATATTATC
>NC_046659.1:25503131-25512660 GCF_010883055.1 Belonocnema kinseyi | reverse complement strand
ATATAATTCATATATTTTATATTCTAGTCACAGGAAAAAAATAAGTTCAAAAGAAGCGCTGTTAGATGAACAATAAAAATACTTTTTTCGTACGCATGATTGTGACTAATATCAATTACAGCCCTCACTGTATACGTGAGTCTACAATCGAAGTAGCCGTTTACAATTTTTTATTTTTGTTATTTCTTTAAGTCAGAATGACACATCCACAATAGCAAAGAAATCTTGAGTGGTATCGCTACGCGCTTAAAGGTAAAAATGAAGAGTCGAAAAGGCTATGGGCATTAAAATTCAACAACAAAAAAACAGCTTTACCATTGGTATTGCGTGCCTGTCGTGTGCCCTACAACATTTTTAACGTCAGCAGTACGCGGTAAGAAGGCTTACATTAAAAAGTATCTCCACAGCAGTAGAAGTAATCTCTTAGATTAAATCCCTTTTTGTACCTAGGGCCAAAAATATGTTTCTGAATACCACAACTCAACCAAGAAATACAAAAATTTTAATCCCTTTGAAGTCAGCAAATTTAGCTACTTTTATTTACTGTTTTTCGTATAATAATGAGGCTTTTCAAAACATCCCATCGGCCATTTTACGATGTCAGGATTAATTTCCATACAGAAGGTTCCAGTGAGAAATAATTGTTTATCATAATTTTATATTTTGGTAAATGATGATATTTGAACAAAGCGAACATTTTAAGGTAAAGAGATGTATTTTTGTATACAATCCTAATAGATTTGGCAAATATTATGCTTTTGGAGCGCATTCTAACGCTTCAAACAAAAATTGTGTTTTTAATTTATTGGAGGTTACATCTGGCAGCTGCAATCAACTTTAAAATGGATTGGAATCTTATTATTGTCGCCGTCTCATGAGGATTAAAAAACGAAGGACAGAACCGGCATTCTTAGGGATTCAAAATTTGTAATACCTTTCAATGCAAAGATTCTTACCGGGTACATTGTTGCGAAGATCTTTTCAACGATAAGTAAATCTTCTTTTAATAGAAAGGTAAAAAATATGTTTTACTTTTCATAACATATCACTCGTAATCGACTGATGTTCAACAGTGTTATTTGTATTTGTTATTTTTAAAGAAAAGTCCCTAAGGCTAAATAGCCCTCTAAAGAACAAGAAAATACAAGGTCATAACAAATATGTGCAAGTACTGATCGTAGAGTAATTGATTGATCTTATAATTAAATATATAAACTAAACAAAATAAATAGAGTCGACATCAAAATTCGCATCGAATTATGTTAGATATTAAGGCATAATCATTTAAATTGAGTGTTTAATTAGTCTAGCTCGTGCGCACTTCAAGGTAGCGTGACTCTTATTGGGCGAGCCAGGATTTAAATCCGGTTTGTAGAACTTTCCGGTTTCATGAGTGTTTTGGTAGGTCAGAGTTACGTTGAATCTCAAATGTAATGATTAGAAGAAATGCCTGGTCTTATCCGTCTTAATCATTCGCGCCTTTTTTTGAAGTTATGTGAAGCAAGATTGGTGTTTTTTTAGGTTATGTCTTGAAGAATTCTTTAATTAGAATAAAGCGTAATTTTATGAGAAGAGAAGAGCTATTCTGTCGAATATTCGTGCGGGCTAATTTCAGAAATTGAATTCTGCGATGTTTATTTATAATAAATTGTTTAAGATGTTAATTTTGTTTGTCTAGTTGGTCACAATCAACATCATTAAAATATTGATTAATTTTTAAGATTGTGAAAAAAACGCTCTCTAGCTCCGCTGGGATATGAGCCCAGGTCCTTAAGATTGCCGGTCTGATGCTCTACCAACTAAGCTACGGAGAGACAAGAACACTTTCCTCACAATCTCCTTACAAGCAGAATGTCAACGTCATTCCTTATACTTGTAAGTTTTTTCTTTCTAAACATGAAATTCATATTTTTATTATTGATGTAGGTTTTTTGACCAGGGAAATTAATTAATTGTTTAAGATGTTAATTTTGTTTGTCTACTTGGTCATAATCAATATTATTAAAATATTGATTAATTTTTAAGATAGTAAAAAAACGCTCCCTAGTTCCACTGGGATATGAACCCATGTCCTTCAGATTGCCGGTCTGATGCTCTACCAACTGCTCATATCCCAGCGGAGCTAGAGAGCGTTTTTTTAACAATCTAAAAAATTAATCAATATTTTAATAATATTGATTATGACCAAGTAGACAAACAAAATTAACATCTTAAACAATTAATTAATTTCCCTGGTCAAAAAACCTACATCAATAATAAACATATGAATTTCATGTTTAGAAAGAAAAATCTTACAAGTATAAGGAATGACGTTGACATTCTGTTTGTAAGGCGCTTTGTGCATATGCTTTACCGTGTGATCTTTTCTGAATCAGAGAAATGTTCTTGAGTGGTATAGCAGTGGGAGAGTAGGAGACTAGTTATAGGTTCTCAGGGCTGAAAGATCAAACAAAGATGTCTTTCGGTAGAAAAGCTGGAATGTTAAAGATATGGCGAAGGGGTTATGCCTAATAGTGTTTTCACGTAACATTTATCCCAAGAAAATATTTTCAGATGAAGATCAGTCGTGACCTTAGGCTCTAACCTAAAGCACGGTCTTTCGAAGTTATTGCTCTTTATTTAAATACTTTATACGATATACTATATACTATATACTATATACTAATTACTATATACTATATGTCGTACTGTAAAAGATTGTTAGTGATTTTGTTTTGATATTTTTGTACTGATCTAATTTACTTTTTCCGGGCGATAATTAGTTATTTTAGTGCTTTTTTTGTACTATAATTTAGTGCTTTCTTGTACTATAATTTAGTGCAATAAATTTAACTATGCTCTGTAAAGTGTCTGCCTGTGCAACTTGAAGTTACCACGTGAAGTGAAAAGAACACGAAATGTCAATGGAGAGCCAAGTGAATGAAGTAGTGCTAGCTCAACAGAAGGAGGATGACCGAGGGATTCTTATGGCTAAGAATATGGATTCTTATGAGACAAACTTCACAATTTATAACATTCAAACGGTTCTTGGTAAGTAAAATTGTTTTTACACTTTTACTAATTACATTTTTTGTATAAAGTATGCATGAAAAGGAAATATCTGTAAGTTAATTTTTTCCTTTCGTTTTTTGTTAAAGATATGATTTGAAAAGAAAAAGCCAAAGAGTGTCTGGAAGCCGATGCTGTGCAATATAAAAGAATAAGGGGTCAAATAGTGTCGGATGGAAAAAAATAACCCGAGTAGATTTAGTAAAAAAGAGGGATCATTCTGATTCTATAACCGAATCAAGGGGTACAAAAAAGCAAAAGAAATCATTAAAAGACACATCTGGAAGACAAAAGCTATCGCGGGATCCTAGAAATAGTAATCCTAATAATAAAAAATTAGATGCTAGTATAGTTCTAGAGACAGACGATGACGAGACAGATTTTGAAGAAGACATTTTACCAAATTCTCAAATAAAGAAAATTAAAAACAAAAAATCAGAAGAAATAGTTCAGGAAAATAGAAGTAGAGAGCAGAAAAAGTGTGAAAATATTATACAGGAAAAATAAAACAAAAACTCAAAATTATATTGGCAAAAGAACATAAGGTTAGATTAAGAAAAATTTCAAAAATTAGAGAGGGAACTATAAAGAAGGAGCGACAATTGGAAAATGCTGAAATAGATAGATAGATAAACATTTATTTTTCGGTTTGCTGGTCTTAAAAAATTGACTTGCTTGTACTTGCATTTTTTACAGAATTTTCTTACAACTACTTTTTACAAAGTACCATCCATCCACACTTTATAACTAATCCGCTCGCTCCTATAGCCTAACCTCCCTCGCTGAACCTCGCCTCGCCTCGCACGCATTTCGCTCTTTTGTCGCTATGCTTCGCATTACCAGCCTCTGTTTTCGCGGCTAACCCCTAATACTTAACTACTATTTAAAATATCTACATTTCTCTTACATCTACTTCTTCTCCTATTTACAATCTTTGCTTTTCCATTCCTCTTCTTCCTTCCTTCTCTTCTTCTCTACCTTACTCAACACCCCCTTCACTCATGCTACTGCCCTTTTGTCACCCCTTTCATGCAACAATACCTCCATGCTTATCCCCTCCTTTCCACCTCTTTACATTCCTCCAACCAACGCTCCAATTTTGCATCCCCGTTTCCGCACAATTCACACATTCTCTTCTCTCTAGAAAGCCAGAACCTGCTATACTTCTCCATGCAACCACGCCTTATTTTCGCTATAAGTTCCTGACTTCCTTGCTCTCCTTTCTTACACGAATATTGCGCTCTCACCCTTGGCATAATCCACACATAGTTTCCGTTATACGTTGACTCTCTTATTCTCTGCTCTCCTTCTGCCTTCTCTTTCTCCATGCCATTCTTTTGAACCAACTCACATACCTTCCTTCCTCGTGCATTCTGCTAGCTTCATCCATCTGCAATCTGTTTGTTCTAAAATACCTTTCCCTTTCCACCTCCACCTTTGCACCACTACGTCTGTTCTCCTTCTCCCACCAACACTCCCTAACCAATTTACTTCCCCCCTCTTCCAAAAATTTCTCCTCATATTTACACGCTCGACTCTCTGTTATAATCCCTAAACTCGTTCTTGCTGTCTCCCTCCTGACAATATAGTTCGGCTTATTCCTTGCCAGCCCTAGTATCCACTTTACTTACCTCTCCTGTACCCTATTTACCTCATCACTTACCTTCCAACCCCACATCTCCACTCCGTAAAATAAGACACTCATCACTAGCGAATCAAACAATTTCTTTTTCCTTTCAAAATCATCCGCGAACAGTTTCTTCTCCAGCCCCCACACCTGCCTCATCACCACATTTGCCCTTCTCACTCTCTCTTTTATATGACCATCCACTCCCCCATTTCTTCGAAACAGGGAGCCCGGGTACACGAAATCTTTCACCTCCTGTACCGCTTTTCCCTTCTACTTCCACGCCCCCCCATCTCTCCCACCTCCTTTCCTAAACACCATAACCGTCGACTTGTCCGCATTTAAATCTAACCTATTCTTATACAAGTATCGTCTCAGCCTCTTCATCATCTCCTTTAAAGCCTCTTTGCTCTTTGCCAACAGCACTATGTCTTCTGTATATGCGATTGACCATATCCTGACTCCTCCTACCCTAACTCCTCCTACCCTAACTCCTCCTACCACTCCGGCCGCTAGCCTACTTTCCATATCCGCGACCAAAATTGCAGAAAGCGTTGGGCTAAGTAAGCACCCTTGCCACAATCCCCTATCCATCCAGAATTTTTCAGATTCCCTCCCCTCCTCTCACCCTATCTTTTGTCTCCTTATATACCTCCCTTACCCTCTCGATCAGGCCCCTCTTCACTCCCCTCTCTTCCATTCCCTCTCACAACCTGCCCCTATCCACTGACGGGAACGCGCTGTTTAGATCTACAAAAAACGCGTACACTTTGGACCCCTTTTTCTACCACGTGTTGCAAGACGTAAATATTGTCAATAGTGCTCCTTCTCTCTTTAAAGCACGCCTGCGTCTCCGGAAATATTCCTTTCCCCTCAACATCCTTTCGCAGCCTATCTACTAATACCATCGCGTATATTTTGTACGCAGTATTCATGAGTGTAAATCCTCTATAATTTTCCTGCCTCTCCTTATCCCCTTTCTTATACATTGGTACGATCAATCCCTCTCTCCACTCTCTTGGGAATTCCTCACTCCTCCATACTTTTTTTACTACCCCCTTCAGCATCTGCCTTGCCCCTTGTGTGTTAAACAGCCACGCTTCGTTCTCTACCCCGTCAATTCCTGCTGCCTTCGATTTTTTTCAATTTCCCTATCTGCTTCTCTATTTCATCGTCGTTCAGCTCCTCTTCATCTACCTCTCTTTTTCTTTTAATCCCCTTATCTCTCTTCCGAGTATCTGACCCCTGAAATGAATCCTTAAAAAGTTTCCTCCATTCGTCGCTTCTTATCTTCTCACTTATCCCCACCCTACGTTTCCCAAACCCATTAATTATCTTCCACACGTCCCCTTCTGTCTTAACACTTCTCAACTCCCCTTCCAGCTCTTTTTCTTTTTCGTGCTCTTTCTTCTTACACATCGCCCTAAACTCCTTTCTGATTTCTATGTACTCCTCCCTTTTCGCGGTTCTTTCCTTACACTTCCTGTACTTCTCTTTCACCTTTCATTTCATCATTTTACATTTCCTATCCCATCACAGCTTTACCATTCCTTTCTTCTTTTTCCTAAATACCTTCTTTTGCACACAACCTTTAACTTTCTCTTCTAGATACTCCCATATCTCGTCCACGGACTCCCCCTCAAAGCATACGTTGCCCAACTGCTCCTGATACTTCTCTATCGCCACTCTCGTCTACGTTACCCTCTCCCCGAACGACCCTCCTTCCACGCCCTGCCTTTCGCCCGGCTCCCCCTGTATCCACAAATTCAATAGCTGATGGTCTGATTCCACCCTTCCTTCCACTGCGAATTTCTCCGTCTCCTGAAACCCTTGCACATGCATAATCACGTAGTCTATCACCAATACGCCCCTCTCACTTACATACGTGTATTCTTCCTCTTCGTCCCCTTGTACAATACCATTCGCCACCGCCCACCCCTATGCTCCATCCAGTCTCTTAGAATCTCCTCTTTATTTATTTTTTTATCCTTCGATTTTCTTTCAAAGCTCTCCTTTTCCTGGTACAGGCCCCCTTCCCAACCCTCTTATCTTTACAGCCCTCTTTTGCACGCCCTCCCCCTCTCCCTCTCCATGAACTTCTTCCTCTAATCCATCCCCATTCCCTGTTGTTAATTCCCCCCCTAGCCCTTCCTTTCCTTTTTACTTTGACCGCCTCCTGTAGCCTCCACCTATACCCCCTTGTCAACTTTCGCTCTACTCTATCCCATTCCTTTCTCTCTACCCACGTCTCTATCCGTCCAATCACATCAAATTCCTGAATATACCTTCAGAAATCCTTAACTTTCTTCTTTACCCTGCTGCGTTCCAGTACAACACCTTAACATTCCTCCACTCTGCTTCACTCCCACCAACCTACTTCCCCCGAAACAAATACCCCTGCACTTCCTTCAACACCTCCTTCTCCTAGTCCCATACCCACATTTTCTCTTCTATTTTTATTTTCCGATACCCAGCTCTCCAATTCCACCACCGCCACTTCATTCTCCTTTCTCTCCTCCATCCTAACTTTCACTACCTTGCCTTTTACCCACCTCCGTCTGTCCCTTTATTCGGGGAACGGGGGGGGGGATGATCTACGTGTTCGTACGCTTTTTTCAAAGGAACTCTCTAGTGCGCTTTTATTAGGACTCTATTTGCTTTCCTTTTTCCTCTTTAAGAGATCCTCCTCCTCACTTGCACTGGACGCTCTCTCCCTTGCCTGATCGCTTCTTCCGCTCCGATTCTTACCCCTCCCTGACACGCTACTTGACACCGGGCCACGCACAATTGGCCGTCGTGTTCCTCTGGAAATTTCCTCCCCGTCTACTTCACTACCGGCACTTCCAGTACTCTCGCTGTCCACCTCCCACTCGTCCGTCAGTAACTGTAACCTATCCATACACAAAAGTACTCATTGCCGCCCCCAGATGACTCTTAAGGCTGCTGCCGCTTACCGCCCTAAAATTTAAGTTTCTTTGCTCTATTTCACCTCTCACATCCCTTTTAGCCACCCTTTTCTCACTCTTAACATCCCCCATCACTACAAGAACCACCCTTGCCTGCCATGAAAAAACAGAATAGAAGATTCGGCAGCAGATGGAGGGAAGCATTTCAGGAATAAAATGTCAAGGTAAAGTTAATTATATATGCGTATAAAATGTGATTTTTTAAAACACTATTTTTATACAAATTAAACATTGTTTTAAAATTATGATTTTTCTTTTTCCAGAAGTTCAAAATTGTGTCAAAACCAGTAGGTAGTGATGAGAGTGACAATTTAACCCCCCTTATCATCAAAATAGCAGAATGTAACCAGTATATTCGGAAATTCGATACAAACGGGCGAAAATTGACATTTAAAATTATACCTCCGGGAGAGAATAACCCGGTCCTTTGGTTGGAATTAGCCTTTTTACAGCTATATAATTATATAGTATAGTGGTGTGACGATACGGATTTAGTAGGTATTGTGTTCAGTTCAGCGTACCAGCAGGGAAAGGTCGCGTTAAACTGGTTAGTAAGGTCTTCAAAAGATCTATTTATAATATAGCAAATAAAGATAATACATGTCTACCACAGGCCATTGTCATTGGAATCGCAAATACGAATCGTCAGACCGCTCTGGTCGTCAGACCTGAGCTGATTGCTTTTCAAAAATACTTGGTAAAATCTCAAATAACATTAACGGTTTTTAACTTTAAAGATTTTGGGAAAGGGAGGGATAGGGCTATTTATGAGGGTGCTTCCGACATAATAGATACAGGCACAATGCAAGGTTCTGCTTGTTACAGTAAACCATCTTGCAAGGGCAATGCTAATGTTAATAAAGAAAATAATATTAAATGTGGGGACCGTCGACGGTACTTTTATGGAGACGAGTGTTTTAGGAAGCACCTATTTCCTAATTCACACTCAACCGGTAAGAGTATTTGTTCCGTATTGCAAATCTGCAATGGCTGCTCAAAGTTACTCAACTCTGTAAAGACCAAGAAAGGGGAGGTGCATAAGTGTGGTATCTCTTATTGTAATACCTGTAAGAAAATTTTTTCGATTAACCACTTTTGTTTTATGACACCCCTAGTCAAAAGCTAAAAAAGTAACTTACATCTTCTACGACTTTGAAATACAGCAATGTGACAAAGTCAAAGGAGATGAGTCTACAAATATTCACAAACCTAATCTCTCCGTAGCACAGCAGGTATGTGAAGATTGCATGACGGATCCGGATCCTAATGTTAAATATCAATGGTGTGATGTGCGCCAGTATATTTGCAATAAGAATTCTGTTGCTCAGTTTACCGAGTTTGCTATTCGCGATTTTAAGCATTTTGATGTGACTGTGTGCATTGCACATAATGCGAAAGGTTTCGATGCACAGTTTATCCTTAGAGAACTTATTAAAAACAGAGGAACTAATGAGCCACCGGAACTTATTTTAAGCGGTATCCTTTTACTTAAAGTAAAAAAACACGATTCATCGACAGCTTAAGTTATCTGTATATGCCATTAACTGATATGCCGGCTGCTTTCGGTTTAGAAGAAGCAAAGAAAGGTACTTTTCCGCATTTGTTCAATACACCGCAAAATGAAACATATATAGGTAATTAACCGCTGAACATTATCACTCCCCTGATACAATGCCCTTAGAGGAAAGAAAAGAATTTTACAAGTGGTATGAAGAATTAAACAAGAAAAATTACATTTTTTATTTTAAAAAGGAAATTATAAATTACTGTATAAACGATGTTGAAATTCGACGTACAGTCTGTCAAGTTAAAGCGTGGGTGGCTTTACTCGCAGTCGGTAAGGTGTATCGACATGATTTTGGTGTCAAAATATTAAGAAGAGCTCCCT
>NC_046659.1:25492379-25503031 GCF_010883055.1 Belonocnema kinseyi | reverse complement strand
AAGAGGGAGCTCTTCTTAATATTTTGACACCAAAATCATGTCGATACACCTTACCGACTGCGAGTAAAGCCACCCACGCTTTAACTTGACAGACTGTACAGCTTGTCCAGATTTTCGAGCATTGTTTATTAAGGTAACTAATGTTGATCCTTTTGTAGAAAGTATAACTATGACAGGAGCCTTCTCTGTAGCTTTTAGAAAAAATGACCAAAAGTGTGACAAAATAGGGGTGATACTAAGTGGGGTTACCGATTAGCCAATAAACAATCCAAAAAGACTATCGAATGGATTTTGTCTGTAGAGCGTAAGTTAGAATTAGAAATATTTCATGCCGGCCGTGCTTTAGAATTTCGTTTACCCGAAGGAGGGCTCGTTGATAGCTATTATGAGGATGAAATCAGAAATCAAAAAATCTTGTATCAATTCCACGGTTGTTACTGGCACGGTTGTCTTCGTTGCAATCAATCTAATCGTCATAAACGAATAGGTGTCGGTAAGAACTCTGAAAGTATGAGTGATCGTTTCGAGCGAACACGTGCCTAAACTGAACGGCTTCGAGAAAAAGGATATGAAGTAGTTGAGATGTGGGAGTGTGACTTTGATAGATTAAAATCCAGAGACCATGAATTGAAAGCTTTTTTGAAAGACCATCCTCTTTTAATGCACGGTGCTCTTAATCCTCGTAATGCTTTCTACGGGGGAAGAACAGGAAATACATTTTCTTAATATCGGACGAACGGTAATATGAAAATATCTTATCTGGACGTTTGCTCATTGTATTCGTTCATTTCAAAATATGGTAAATTCCCCATAGGCCACCCAAAAGTTTTTTATTGGTGATGAGTGTAAGGTATTAGCTGGTCCAGATAATGATTTAAGTAACATTGAGGGTCTTGTTAAATGTAGGGTATTATCGCCTACAAATAGTTACCTACCTGTTCTTCCTGTACGCATGCACAGAAAACTGATGTTCCCTCTGTGCAGAACCTGCTGCGAATTGAAGTTACAGGAAGACTATCCCCATGCAAACAGTACTAGGGAGAAAGAAATAGGGGGCACATGGGTATCTGATGAGCTCAAAGTGGCTGTCGAAAATGGATACAAAATCATGTCAATTTTTGAGATTTGGCAATATGAAACAACTCAGTATGACCGAAGCTCAAAAATTGGCGGGCTTTTTGTAGAATATATGGATAGGGTTTTTAAGCTAAAACATGAGGCCAGTGGGTACCAAGCTGACTGTATCACAGATGGACATAAAAAAGCATTTAGAAAACAAATGTTCAATTTAGAAGGAATTCAGCTAGATCCTGAAAACATAAAAAAAATTACTGGTCTACTCTCATTAGCTAAGCTCTGTTCAAACTCTTTTTGGGGAAAATTGTACAAGGTCAAAATATGCCAAAAACCGAAATACTTGACACCCAACAAGCTTTGACAGATATCATTGAAAGTCCATATAAAATGCTTACTAATATTTTTCCATTAGACCAGGAGAATATTTATGCAGGTGGGCCTAAATTTTATGCCTTTAAAGTACGATCACCTGATGGCAAGGAGCACCATGTTTGCAAAGTAGAAGGAATCACCTTAAATTATAAAAACTCTCAAGTAATAAACTTCGAATCTATTTGTGATCATGTGATTAATAAGGCTGCCCCACTTAATTTAAATTCTAGAGCTATTCGAAGAACTGAATATCACCAAATAATTTGCTTTATTATCATTACAAGAAATATATACTCTGATCAATTATGTACAATCATAAAATAATTATTAAATAAACAAACGTATGCTTGTAATTTGAATATTATAATTTCATCCACTAGCATTTTAATGTCGTGAAAATTTCCTGAATATAGCTTCAAAAACTATTTTTGACGAGGGAGGTGGGGCGGACGACGAACGCGGCGGGCGGGGAGGGAGAAACACGCTCTTACAAGCGAAATTTTAAGCGTGTGGAAGCGGGAAGGCACGTTAAAGAAATAAGCTTATAGATGACATGCCGGGTCAGGGGTATCAGCTAAAACCCCTGACATCACGACAAATAATCTCATAAAAATGGGGGTAAGCAAGATACTATTAAAATTTGTTTATCAAACTAAGATTGAAATAAGATCCTTCGTAGCGGAGTAAATATTCATTGTCATATATAAATTACATTGTTTAACTGATAATGCATCATTATCTAATATGGACACAGGCTGGAAGCATCCATTCACGTCACTAATATAATCTAAATAAATAAATCTAAATAGGATGTGCGATAATAAAATTGATCGCATCATTTTTTATTATTCCGAGTGGCAAACGGCCTACAAGGAATATGGAAAAGAGACAGAGTTTCGTGAAGGATTACCACAGTCTTCTGATTATTTCAATGATCCAAGGCCTGAACTTATAATCCTCGATGATTTAATGAGGGAGTCCTCAAGTAGCATAATTGTAGATCTTTTTACTAAAGGGAGCCACCACAAAAATCTCAGCGTGATTTTGCTTTCTCAAAATCTTTTCCACCAAGGACATGGAAAAAGAGATATTTCTTTAAATGCAAACTATATTGTAACGTTTAAAAATCCTCGAGATCGGGCTAAAATTCAACATCTTGCGCGCCAGGTTTGTCCTGAAAATCCACGATTTATACAAGAAGCCTACCACGAGGCCACTTCTCAATCACACGGCTATTTACTTCTAGACTTAAAACAATCAACTCCTGACAACTGTCGATATCGCACAAATATATTTCAGGACGATCCTCATAAGTACGTTTACATACCAGTGAAGGGTATAAAGGGTAGACACAGTGATTTTCAAGTTCGAGTTACAGATTTGTGATGACGTCGAAAGGTTGCAAGTCAATTGGTAAGAAGAGTGCCGGATCAATGGCAGGCAATACCAATAATATCTGATATAAAGCTCATAAAATGTGTTTGTGAGTGTGCCTTGAATATCCTACTGGGAAATGTTCCTCTTAAAGATCATCAAAAGCTAAAATTGAAAAAACATAAAAAGACAACACGAAAGCTAGGTGAATCTATAGGCATCTGGAATAGCAAAAAAAGATTTATTGTTCAAAAAGGTGGATTCCTTCCTTTTCTACTTGAACAAATTATTGGTGGTTTGCTTTCCAATTTGTTTAAAGCTCCCTTCTAGAACTTTCCCAATAATATGGAGCACACAAGAAAAATGGTACTCATACCAAGCGAACAAGTAGATAGAATCAATGAACAAATGCAAACGGTAAATGACACATCCTTACATAACAACAATGATAATAATTCACCGATTATACCATCAATACCTGGTGCAACCACACAGACACCTGGTAACAATCTTGGTAGATTAGATTCTGACATGAGTCGAATCTTATTTTCACCTTTTCCTTACGATGAGCGTGAGAGGTGGAAAGACTACAGTCAGGTGCTAAAAAAATTTCTCTTCTTTGTAGACAAAAATATAAAATTGCCTAATGAGAAAAAGGAATATACAGATCCACGGTACTTTGTAAAATTAAATTAAAACGAACAGTTCCACTAAAAAATGGAAGAATAAATTTTGGTATGACTTTAAAAAAATTATAATTGCTTTTATGAGATTTTTCCAAGTATTTTGATTCGCTTGAATCGAAATTGGAATTTTTTATTTTTCCAGTGTATGTTCGTAAAATTAAACTACATTGTCAATCCATACCAAAATTTTTTACTACTTTTGAAACATTATAATTCCTTTTTAGAAATGTTTTACCTGTATTTTCAATCGTTCATATCGAAATTTGATTTTTCTATTTTTCCATCGTATTTTCGTGAAATTTAACTAAATTGTCCAAGTACAATAAAAAATTGTTTTGGCAAAATTATTGAGAACTTTTTCAAAATTATCATTCCTTTTTTGAGATTTAATTACGGATATTGAATCAATTGGATCGAAATTTCGATTTTCTATTTTCCATGGTATTTTTGTAAAATCTAATTAAATAATCAAGCCCTATACAAAAATGGTAAAAATTAAATTATTTAGGACTTTCAAATGTTATAATTCATTTTCGAGATTTTTCCGGTCTTTTGAGTTGTTTGAATCAACATTTGAATATTGTATCTTTTCAAGATATTTTCGTAAAATTGCACTTAATTGTCAAGTCCTATAAACTAATTATTAAAACAAATTTTTTTAGGACTTTTAAAATTTATAATTCATTTTTGCGATTTTTTCCTGTATTTTGGTAATGTCCAGAAACGCCAATGTTATTAGGTTAAAAAACCGATTCATATACTTTAAAATTTCTAATATATATTATCTGAAAATTTATTATACAGTAACAAAAATTATTCTATAGGAAAATGAGATTTCGAAAAAAAAACCTGCTTAGTATAATATATGTGTTTGATTTTTAAATAATTTTTTAAGAAACAAACCAAGTTTCTATAAGAATGTTGATTATAAAACTGTATACTTTAATTTTTCATTTAATAATGAAATAACGAAATTCTACAAAATTCTATACAACTGAATTCATATTTGTTTAAATCCCTTAAAACTATTAGAAACCTTGGAAATGCTTTGTAAATACTTTGTGAATGCTTAAGTCTCTTGAAAATGCCTGATATTTTTTAAAAATATTTTAAAATACTTCCAAAGCTTTGAAAACCCTCCAAGCTTTTGAATTAAATAAAAAATTATGGGAATTGTTAAAAATTTCTTTAAGTAGTTAAATCTTTCGATATCTTTTGAAATTTCTTGAATATTTGAAACAGTTTGCAATTTCATTAAATTACAGCAATCAATTCAAAATTTCCATGTAAAATTTTTAAATAATATAAAACATTTAAAATCCTTCAGAATGGTTTGAAACTTTTCAAATTATTTAAAAATACCGTGGGATTTGAAATAATTATTGGAACACTCTATGAATCGACCCTCAGGATTAATTAGATAATTAGTTGAAAAATGTATTAAAATTCCTGAAAATATATTCAATTAAAAGCTCTTGAAAATGCATTAGGTGTTTTAAATATAGCATGCAATCCTTCAAATCCCTTCAAATGATTGAAATCTATTGAAAATTTCTTTGTATCTTTAAAAATACCTAGAAATATTTTTATAGAATTCAAGATAATTTAGAAATAGGTATAGACTTGAAATTTTTATTGAAAGAAAAGGGTCTACTGTGATCTTTTATTTTAAAATGTGACTACAGAAGTGATTTGAGAAAAAAGTTACCAGACAGTGACTGCATGGCAGCTCTGATTATTTTTACAGTTTCTTTTAACCGAAATTCCCGGGTTTTTGCGTTTTTTTTTCAAATGCCTGTCTCTAGGAAGCTTTTATCTTATTATATACATTTTTCAAATATAAGGTACAATATGGTTACCGGGACCGTTCTGTGATCTGTTTCTGAGGGGACCCAAAAATTTACCTTTAGCTCTGCACCCCGGGGCTCCGAGTGTACTTTCCGATACTGCTAAGAAACGAAATAATAAAGCCAAATTAGTCTCCAACGGGGGCATCAGTATTCAGTTAAGCGACGATTGATCTCTCTCTTTCTTTCTCTGATCACTTATCTCTTTTCAGCTGGACGATTTCTTTTCGGCAGCATTAATACACGACCCAGTGGGCACAAAGTTTGGCGACGTCTTTACGACATCGTTACGACATCTTTACGATAACTTTACGACATCCTATGTCCATGTCGTTAAGGTGTCTTTACGATATCGTAAATAAGTCGCATGATCTGACGATGTCTTTACGATATCGTAAAGACAGCGAAACGAAATGGACATAAGATATCGTAAAATTGCTGTAAGGATGTCGTAACGATATCGTAAAGACGTTGCCAAATTTTTTACCCACTGGGGACGATTGGCGAAGGTCATTGAAATAACACGAGTGAAACCGAACGCTGCCGGTTGCTGTCAATCGGTTGTAAACACGCTATCACAATGCGCTGTCGAAATTCCGAGGTTAGATGTGTGCAAATATAATGTTCAATGTTAAAGCTTAAAAATAATTATGTGTTTTATTTAAGAAGTTTATACACACCTCTACATCTTTTTCAACGCCACGTGGGGGCGGGAAGGCACCCCTGTGATTGGTCATATGAGTAATGTTGGCCCCTAACTCTTAGCAACGTCTTGTGGCGAGGCTAGTAAGTTCTTTGTTGGTAACTATTTTTTAAATATAGACTTTTTTATGGGTTTTTTCATACCATTTTTTAAAGAGAGTGTGCATTCGGTAACACCCATCCCCATTTAAAACCTCACACCTATCCAGCAATCCCATTCGTATTTCATATCACTCCTAGAATATGAACAGAACCCTAACTCATTTCGAGTATCGTGTGTTTCGATTAGTCTTTCTACAAACACGATTTGTATCAATATGGCCTTGAATTATTTTTTTTCAGGTATTTGCATGACTGTATACGTAATTCACTTTTATTTCGTATTTTTCTCTTTGCTAAAACCAGCCGGCAACCAACCATCTTGCCTGCTCCGGCTACTCACAATGTTTCCGGCGCCGGTCATGTAGACTCCACCTTTTCTTTGTGGTTGAAAATTGATATTTTTGGTACATTTAATTTAACTATTCCAGTCTAAGATTGATCATTTTAGTTGAAAATTCGTCAGTTTTCTTAAAAATGAATTTCTGCAGCTGAAAATATAATTATCAATGTTTTGTTAAGAACTTATATTTTCAAACTAAAAATCCACAATTTTGTTAAAAAATTAAATTTTTTCTTGTAAAATATTCTTTTTGAAACTTGATTAAAAGTCCTGCTTTAAGATTCAACTATTCCAAGAGATAAAGATTTAAAATTTTAGTTAAAAATTCAACACATTGTTTAAAATGTAACTCTTTTCTTGAAAGTAATTTTGTTTGAAAGTTTTTTGGGGGAGGAGGAGGGGGTAAGTTGACTCATTTCAATGAATTATTTCATTGTTATGATCGAAAATTGATTTGTTCGGTTGATCACTAACATTGTCTGACTTAAAATTTAATTGTTTAAGTTTTGGTGAGCAACTTACATTTTTATTAATAATTAATTTGATGTGGTTTCAAACGCAACTGTTTCAGTCAAAATTTACTATTTTACTTAAAAACTCTTCTATTTTGCTTAAAATTCAACTATTGCTGTTAAAGATTCATCATTTTTAGTTGAAAATTTATCACTTAGGTTGAAAAGTTAACTCTTTTGTTGGAAAGCCGTTTGATTTCTAAAAAATTATTTTTTTCAACTAAAAGTGCAACTAATTAATTTTTTATTATGACTTGATATTTTTTATTGGGTAATTGAAGTTTTGTTTGTCAAAATTCACTTATTTTTCAATTTTTTCTCTGTTGCGTTCAATGATGTTTTCTAAAGAACTTCATCAATTAATATAAATATTTTGCGTTTAGCGAACGGGAAATTTTTAAAAGAATTAAGATTGTGATTCAGAAGAAAGGATTTTCAAAAATCTCTGTTCCAAGTCAAAATTCGTCACAATTTAAAATTTCCTTGTTCCAAATTTTCGAAAAAGAAAGTGCTTCTAGTAATTTTTAGAGTAGAAGTAGGATGCAGTTAAAACCTAAAGATTTGTTAAAAATTTATTTTGTTGTGTGATTCATTTTAATTGAAAATTTATCTACTTTTAAAAATATAACTACATTGTTGAACATGAATTTTCCAGCTAAAAATTAAACCATTCTAGTAGAAAATTTAATTATTTTTCTGAAAATTAGTTTTTGAAGTTGTCAAGAACTAGGTTTTTAACGGAAACTTCAACTATTCTATTTTTGGTTAAAATTTTATCTCTTTTAGATGAAAATTCATCTATTTGGTTTAAAATTGATATTCTTTATTTAAAAATGAAGTTGTTTTTTTTTAATAGTAATTTTTGGAAGAATCGCCGTTTTTGCAGAGAATTAATATTATTTGTTGAAAATTCATTTTTTGGGAGGTGCAAAATTCAACTATTCCAGTTTAGGATTTAGAATTTTAGTTGAAAATATTCATCAGTTTTATTGAAAGATATTTTTTTCTATTGTCAATTTAATCGTCCCACTTTGGCTGGAAAATTGATCTTTTCTAATTTAAAATTTAACAATAAGGATGTCAGTTTGTCTTTTTAATTGAAAATTCACGTATTAAAAAAAAAAAGATTTTTTGGTAGTCATATTGAGGTTTTTTTGCGGAAGATAATTGTTTTTCAGTTATTCTTATTCTTGAAATTAAAATATAAAGCATATAAAAATTTATTTTTGACATAGAGGATTTATGTCTTTATTACGTCCCTATTCTGCAACTGCAGCCATTTTTTTTGTTTGGTAAAGGTACATTTTTTTCAAAAAATTTAACTTATATATATTTTTGGCCGGAATTGTATTATTTTGTTTTTAAATAAAAATTCAACTTTTTGGTTCGAAATGGATATTTTTATCCAGAAATTTAACTATTTGTTTTAAATTATGAGTAATCTGTAAAAAATTCTTTTTTTGTAGCAAATTGTTCTTTATAGTTGAAAATTCATATTTTTGGTATATACCTATAATTCAAATATTCAATTCGAAGATTCATAATTTTATTTCAAAATTCATCTTTTTGGTTGAACATTTAATTGTCCATTTTAGGCTGAAAATGTATATATTCTAGTTCAAAATTCAACAATTTGGGTGATAATTTGTCTTTTTTAATTAAAAATTCAACTATAGCGTTAAAAATCCCGATACTTTATTAAAAAATCGACTTTTTTCTTGTAAAATTATCTTTGTGAAACTTGGCTGAAAGTTAAACTCTTTGGTCAATAATTATTTTTTTGTTAGAGATTCACTATTTAAAATGAAAGTTAATTTCTTTGACTGAACATTTATTTTTGACTCAAAATTTAATTATTTAATTTTTTTTTTTAAATGATCTTTTTTAGTTGAAAATTCATCTTTTTTGGTAAAAATTATTCTACCGTGCTGGAAATTCATCTTTTTGGTCAAAAGTTCAATAATTCTCGTTAAAAATCAAACGTTTTAGTTGCAAATTCATCTCCCTGTTCTAAAATTCCTCTATTTCGAAGAAAAAGATTAAAAATTTAAGTTAAAAATTGATTACTTTGTTTAAAAATGTACCTAACTCTTTTCTTGAAAATAATATTTTTGGAAAATTTTTGTTGTTGTGAAAAGTAAATTGACTTATTTTAATTGTTTATTCCATAGTTGTGATTGAAAATTTATTTGTTTGGTTGAGCATTAATTTTTTAATTAAACATTTAATTATTTAAGTTTTGATGGACAATTTATCTTTTTTAGCACGTTATGTTGGCTGGTTGGAGGTGGAAGCTGAACCCGCTGGACCCTGCCGGTTATGAAGGCCTTCCAGGCCTGTAGCCCGTTTATCGGCGTATGTTGTTAGGGAGCGGCCTTTTTGTTTTGTTGAACTACTTTTTTTTCAGGTCGTGAAGGAAATTTCGGAAATGGTGAGATCAGGGTTCATCTTGGAGCAGGCGGATGGCATTTAGGATCTTGGAGGAAGAGTGATCGAAGAGAGGAATTTTCCCACGATGAACCTTCTCTACTCTCTGCACCGTTTCACCGTTGGCCGGCTGTGGATACTGTGGGGGTAGGCGAGTCGGCGCGTTTGCGCCCCGTAGAAAGCCGTGTTGGGACACCCGCCCCTATGTCAGCCGTCTCCTGGTGTCCGGCGGCCTTACGAACGAGGTCTCGATAAAAATCTCGTCTTTTCCAGAAGGCGGCTATGGCAGGATCCTCCATCTTGATGTCTAGTTCCTCCAGTCGTTTTCGGGTTGAGGGCACGTATCCGACCGGGATGTGCTGCCAGAGATAACACCGTGTCTCGTTGTTGAAAAGGCGTCACTGGTATGAGAGTCTTCCGGGTCCGCGACTGTCAGGCCTGCTTCTCTCTTCGCCGCTTCAAGGCGTTCCTAGGCGATTCGCCCACCGGTAGCAGTGGGGGAAGAAAGCGGCTTAATGGGTTGTTCCGAATCGTGCCCCGTGATGCGGACTCTTTTGCCTTGACGAGGAATGTTCCCACCTCCTGGTGGTCGTCTGATTACTCGGTGGTGGTTGCTGGCCAGACGTCACTGCGGTGATGGGTCGTGGAACGACCGGTATCCTCCGGATGGACGGGGTCGGCAGGCCCTCCTGCCGACGGTGGCGTTCCCTCTGCCTGGGATTCAGGCCACCCATCCAAATCGATTGTCTTCGGACTGCCGGGGCGCCGTTGATTTCACGAAGTGGATGAGTCTGAATCGTTCAGGCTTGTGTCCCGAGTTCGTGACTCCCTCTCCGACCGATAACTGGCGGACTGCCGGAACACCGGCAGTTAGCAGTAGGAATAGGTGGATCACGAACGTAAGGCACCGGGGAGGTTTCTTCTCCGCAGACGAATCTGCTACGTTTAGAAGCTTGCTATTAAAAGAGCAGTTAGTTTAAAGATGACTCAGAAGAAATTCCTATTTTAATTTTCTTTATTTGAGCAGTACCCTAGGCTGGGAGAGCAAACTCAGACAAAGAAGGAAGACTAGCACGGAGTACGTGCGGCTAGTAGGCAGGCTTGAAGCCGAGTGACCAGAGCTGCCAGATCGTGGATGGAAATTACCCCCACCATACCTACCGTTTGGGAGCCGCAAAACAGAAAGTGCATGATTACCACTGTGAGTTCGTAT
>NC_046659.1:25488491-25492279 GCF_010883055.1 Belonocnema kinseyi | reverse complement strand
TAAGGATTTTTAATATTTGATGATGTTTTGGAAGATCTTAAGGAATTTTCAACTTATTTTTATAATTTAAAGGAATTTCAAAGAATTTTAATAACTTTAGCACGGTTATGTAAAAAGATTCCAAAGTACTTTAGAAATCTTTAAAAGATGCCAAGGTCTTTCAAAATAGTTTAAAGGTTTCGAAATATTTGAGAGTACTTTAAAACGTTCCAAGGAATTTTCAATTTTTGACTGTAATTTAATATGAGATTTTAAAGGATTTGATATATATTAGGATATTTTAATAGATTCCAAGGAATTTTCAATTGATTTCAATAATTCAGTATGAGATTTTAAAGGATTTGAAAGCTTTTAAGGTATTTTTAAACTTGGAAGGAATTTTCAAGAGCTTTCAAAAATTTTAAGCGGTTTTAAAGGATTCAGAATTTTTCAGGATATTTTAAAACATTCCAACGAATTTTCAATTAATTTCAATAATTTCTAGCGATTTCAAAGAATGTAAAAATTTTTTTCTCATATTTTTTTTGGTTGTTGATTCATCAATTAGTTGGATAAATTTGTTTTCTGAAAATGTAACTATTTTGTAGAAAATTTATTTTCTTTTTGGTTAAAAATTAATTTTTTAACCAGAAATTTAACTATTCTATGTTTAAATGAAAAGTGATCGTTTTTAGTTAGAATGTTTTGTATTTTATTGAATACTCTTCTTTTTTGGTAGAAAAGTAATCTTTGTTTAGCTTTTTGGATGAAAATGTAATTTTTTTATTTAAAATTGTACTATGATGTTGAAAACAATTAAAAAATTTTTTTTGTACAGTTATGTATTTGATTATTATTATTATTATTATATATATATATCCATATTATGTACACATGGAAAATATAACCTGAAAATCGACGTATGCATGAAATTAAGAATCACGCAAAAGATCCAAATCGCCAATTTCTTCAATTTCTTTCAAATGGGGAGCAAGATATAAATAGAAGACCACCGAAGTCTTCCGAAGCCTTCAGATCGGCAATCATCGTACAGCAGAACTCCGAGATCGAATCGTGCATTTTCGGCTTACATACGAACTCACAGTGGTAATCATGCACTTTCTGTTTTGCGGCTCCCATACGGTAGGTATGGTGGGGGTAATTTCCATCCACGATCTGGCAGCTCTGCGAGTGACGACGATGGCGTAGGTGTGTTCCTTTAAACACTGGGCGCGTTAACGCACGAAGTCACTCCCACTCCGTGGTCGCGGCAAGCGGGAGTCGGAGACTTGGCCCGAAAGTTACTCCCACTCGGCCGAATTTTGGAAGTGCGGCCCAATCGAGTCATTTTTGCTAGCGTCGTCGTGGCGGCCGCCTAAGATGCCTGATCCGTGCTCTCTCAGCGTTACAAGTCCTTATTACTACGAGTCTTAATGTAATACCTACGATATAAATTTGTCATAATAATTCTTCCACTGAAAAGTGAATGGTAAAACTAAGCTAAATGGTACAATCAATATAACGTCGGATAATGAGAGTTTGAAAAATAAAATTAGAATATTGGAATTGTTTGCCGATATTGTTACCTACGATATAAATTTGCCATAATAATCCTTCCACTGGAAAGTATATGGTAAAACTAAGCTAAATGGTACAATCAATATAACGTCGTAATATAATGAGAATTTGAAAAAATAAAATAGAATATTGGAATTGTTTACCTTAAAAATGGGGTAGAATAATAGAATACGTAAGGTCTTAAAGATATATAACTGATGACAGTTTACTAACTACAATAAAAATCCCAGCCACTCCTAAAAATTAAATTGTTTGATTGAAAAGTTAATAGTTCTAATAAAATTATAGTTACGGATAAGTGATCAGTTTATCCGCGACAAAATTTGTGGTAAGGAAAGGTAAAAAAAAATTGAGTTTTTTGGAAAATGTAGTGGCTGGAGTATTAACGAGTCCACCTTGACTCGTTGTGCCGTCCCTGGCGCATCACATCCTTCGGATGATCACGTGATCCGTGCGTGGTAAGCGAAGGTCGTCGCAGCAACAGAGGAAAGGAAACTTGGTAAGAAAACATGAAAGTGATAGTCTCAGGGGTGAAACATAAAAGGTTCCTTACGTTTGCCGCCCATTATAACCAACGGTATATATCAATATGTTTAGAATAAATGGCATGAATTAAAATAAATGTTTTTCGTTTAGCCGCACATATGAAAAATTTCGTTTCAGTTAACCGAAAAAAATTAAAAACTTGACCGGGAAAAAACGGAAAAACTGAAAAAACTGGATGCATTTTATTTAAGCATCTTTCTCTGAAACCTGAAATGCAAACTTTCAATTTTTTAATTCAGAATTTGTATATTTTATACGTATTTTAAATTAGGAATTGATAAATTTAAGTGTATTGAAAAATTTTATTTTCATCTGATTGTTTCAGTTTCTTTTTTCAGGTAGATAATAAAAGTATATGAGTGAAAATAATGATCATTTTTGTTTTGGGAGGGTGTTTCGTCAAAAAAATATAATTTCACTTAGAACAGGATTTTTTTTTGAAGAATTAAAACTTTGCGTCAGAAGAAAGGAGTTTGAAAAATCTCTGTTCCAAGTCAACATTCGTCAAAATTTAAAATTTCCTTCTACTAAATTTAGAAAAAAGTGCTTCACGTAGATTTATAGTAGAGGTAGTATTTCGAAGAGGAAATATTTCTCAATTTTAATGTATATTTTTTCACAATTTTCGTTTACCTTTTATCCTTGAAACTTTATCTACTTGTAGTTAATAGCTAAAAATGTTTTTTGAAAACTAATTTTTTTGTTCGAATATTCACCATTTAAATCGAAAATTTACCTATTTTTAAAACTGTGACTGCTTAGTTGAAAATCAGTTGTTCAACTAAAAATGTAACTATTCCATTAGAAAATTTAACTATTTTTCTGAAAATCAGATTTTTTTGGATAATTGAGGGATCGGATACAATAAGGGGACGAGCGCTCGAAACCGCGAAAAAGTATTGTCCAAACGTCTTGTGATATCCAAATTTTAAAGTTCGAAAAATTAAATGAAAAAAAATATGGGCTTGCAGAGAATGACAAGACGGAACTTTTTTCTATTTGAAGGTTTTCTTTCCGATGTATATTTTTAATAATAAAATTGAAAAAGCTATGAAAAAATTTCGCCGAATTCAATTATGTTTTAAAACATAAATCGTCTCCACTCAGACAAATATTATTGAAACTATTTGAAATTTGGTATACATACGTACTATACCCTAGGGATGCCTACTAAGTAAAGAAAAAAGTTAAAAATGTTAATTGTTTAATAACAATTAATTGCAAATGGAGACCTGACGGTGAGCACGTTTTTTTAGCTTCGACGAAGAAAAGTATCGAGTGAACTTTAAAGTTGAGACAACTTCCAGTGAGAGATTTGTTCCTTACTATTGAAGGAAGATTTCTGGAGATTTTCAGATCGATTCATTGAAAAGTTGCGAAAATATCCATTTTGTAAGAAAGCACGCGACGCCGTCTACGATTGCATTGTTAGCAGATTCAAGCGCTCCCCAACGTTAGTACACTCGCCTGTACACTCTCCCATAACGGACTCGTCTTTTCAAAAATTGAACACTAAAAAAGCCTGCACTTTCCCTCAATTTATACAAAATCGACTGCTTTATATTATTGGACATTTCGTTGTCTTCAGGGAATTAGCAAATAACTGAAAATAAGAGAAGTAGTGCTTCGCAAGTTGTTCCACCCTTTATTTTGTTTCCTTCTTTTTGATAATAAAGAATGTAAAC
>NC_046659.1:25485510-25488391 GCF_010883055.1 Belonocnema kinseyi | reverse complement strand
TAATTTTTCGAACTTTAAAATTTGGATATCACAAGACGTTTGGACAATACTTTTTCGCGGTTTCGAGCGCTCGTCCCCTTATTGTATCCGATCCCTCAATTAATGTAACTCAAAAACAAAATATTAAAAAAAAGTATTTTGCGATGTTATTTGACTATACTATGCTATACTATGCTATTGCTATTGTTAATAACAATAACTATAGCGATGTATTGCCACACTTTCTTGATGCTTTATAACCACTTAGGAAACTGAAACATGATTTAGCAGAAAAAATAAGCTCTTCCGATGGTAATCGCAACAAAATTGTATTGGTTCATAATATTCTTATTAACAATAAAAATATTGAAGATATATATTTTTTTGCAGCTATTGATTATAATTTAGAATTGAATTAAAAAGTTGGGTGGTGAGAAAAACATCTTCGAAAAAAATTAAATAAAACAATTTGTTTATTAGAATATTTATAATGGTGGTAATTGTTTATTAATCTTTATTTTCCATTCTCAATACTACTCCTGCGAGATATTCAGGTATGTTTAATCAAGAAAACGTTTTTGGTTGTGGATGAGCACGTATGAAAGTAATTGTTTATACTAATTTTTTATAACGATTAACCCAAATCTTAAACATAATATTCATGTTCCTGAAATATATCTGCAATAATTCTGATAGATAGCGACTTATCTTAAGTCTTTTCTTCGGAGAAAAATAATAATATTCATAAAATGTCCAATTTTGAAGTTCTATTTGTTAAAATAACAAATTTAACCGAATGAAATTAAAAGATTGGGCTTGATGATGTTTTGAACGGTGTCGTGATTATCTTATGTTAAATAGTGCAGTCACTAATCACCCTGGCTACGAAAAAATGTGTCAAAGAAATGTATTCATCCAAAAAAGAGTTTCAAATTTATTATAATAATTTTTGGATAGGATGCGTAGTTTTTATTTTAATCGCGAAAAAAACATTACCAGAAAAAAATTCTTTCTTTGAAAAACGACGCAGGATACGAAAAAAGGTAAATCGACAAAAATTCTGCATTGAAAAAGATCTACAGTTAGCAATGCCCTTTTCACATGACCTGCAGTTTTTGTTTTAATCGTAAAAAATAAAATTAAGAAAAAAAAAATAAAATTTTGGACAAACCAATGAAGCCATGAAAACAATTAATAGACAAGAGTTTCGTACCCAAAAAAGAGCTACAAATTTGGTTAGGAATAATTTTTTTTATAGGACGCGTAGTTTTTCTTTTAGTCTTAAAAATAACATTAAACATATAAAAAATTAAAATTTGGAAAAACCACACAAGAGACGAGAAAAAATTAAATGATAGAAATTATTCAACAAAAAAAGAGTTGACCCGAACGGGTCAACTCGAGCCTAGTCTAGAAATAAATCTAACCTAGCCTAATCTAACCTAACCTAACCTCATGAAACACAATTAAACTAATTGTGTTGTCCCGTTGTGTTTGCGGTACCGTTTCATTCAGCTTGATCTAACCTAACCGATTACGCTGGCAACCCTGTTCTTGCGTACTTTCATATTTTGACATTGATGGCAGTAAATGTCTGGAGTTTAATAACCGCTTGTTGCTAGCATTATTCGCCTCTGTCGGTAACCAGGGCACCTCCAGGTGGTGGCAGTGGGCAACGGATCCACATTGGCTGAGTCCCTGGATAAAGGGCGTTCATGCCGTCATGGCAGACATAGGTCAAAAGTATATTACGATGCAGGGAAAAACCCCAGTATCGGCGTCTGGTCAGGGGGGAAAGCGGGCTCTCCGACGTCCTCATCATGCAACCGTAGCTTTTCATCAATGGATCACTTGGTTGGTGTAGAGTCTCATGCTACAAGGAAAAAAACCGCGAGCATTTCTCAATCGCATGTCTGCAAGAATAGCTCCGATTCATTCTGTTACATTCTGGCTGATTTTTGCTGGATGTTGAAAAGGGGGACGAATTTAGGTCTTTCACGTAAGCGTAACCCTTTGAATCGTTCCTTCGAAGAAAAAGGACACGTTATAGCAGGCAGAAAATAGACTAAAGTAAGTCTATAAATCAATTTAATTACGATAAAAACCAATATAGAGTGTAAATACGATAGTATAAATATATCTCTTAAGTTTAAGAAAAGCAGAGAGAAAAAATTTTTGAATAAAACTCTTATTCATTTGCATGTTCAAGTTACAGTTCTGCATTTTAATTGATACAAACATTGTCAGGTTAATTGAAATGGGGTCAATTCTGCTTGTAGTTCTAAGTTTCTTCAAATGAGTAATGTGCGTCTAAATTTTTAACCACCTCTAGTACAATGAAATGAATTTTATTGTGTTACAACGGGAACACTTAAGTTTAGTTGCGTTGCGTTAAGGAAAATTTCGTTAGGTTCTGTTAAGTTAGATTCATTTCTAGGTTAAGATCGAGTTAACCTATGAAACATAGCAAACATTTAAGACTGAGGAACGTACGCTTACATAGCTACACGTGTGGTTGAATTTCATTCGGTTATGTTAGGTCAGGTTTTGTTAGGTTAGGATAGATTAAACCTCTATGTAGGTTAACCCGAAGCTAAATGAAACGGTACCGCAAACACAACGGGACAACACAATGAGTTTAATTTTGTTACGTGAAGTTAAGTTAGGTTAGATTAGGTCAGGTTTTTTAGGATAGGATAGGTTTGACCTCTTTGCAGGTTAAGCCCAAGCTGATTCAAACGGTACTGCAAACACAACGGAACAACACAATCAGTTTAATTGTGTTTCGTGAGGTTAGGTAAGGTTAGGTTAGGCTAGGTTAAATTTATTTCTAGGTTAGGCTCGAGTTGACCCATTCGATGTAGCACACATTTGCTACTGGGAAAATATGCTTCCAGAGCTT
>NC_046659.1:25478302-25485410 GCF_010883055.1 Belonocnema kinseyi | reverse complement strand
GGGGCTGTTTCGTTATTTAGCATCATTCACGGACTGATTTTTGCAATTCCAACTGCATACTAAATACCCACAATTTAGAGTGGGGTCCGAACCACCCAAATCTCGGTAAAAGTAAAGACAAATTTCCAGAGTTACCGGCTCAGGGATCGTATACCGAAACTCTAACGTGAAATTCGAAAAACGCACAACGATTTTTCAAACTGGAATATCTTGTGTTCAGGAAAGTATGGAAGTTCGGTTCCCCTCTCTTAAAAAACTTAGATGGCAATAGGGTCAATTGCTATGAGTGGCGCTTCAGTTCGTCAGTAAACTTTTGAGCAGTGTCTTCAGGTGAAAGTGCGTACGGTGACATAAAAGTCCTTGTGTGTAAACCGCGTGTGTATTTTCACAAGTTAGTGAACATTAATTACTTTCCTTTATTTAATATTTTTGGGAATGTATATGAGCAACATAAAGTTTTTATGTAATTATGGTCTATTTTTGTACAGTGAATATGGATTAACATTCAATAACCTACTTTCTCTAAGGAATTGCCTGCATGAATCACTGTAAAATATTCTGATTTCAGGGCTTCAGATAATTCAACTTTTCGAAGCCGTCGCCAATTTGCCTATATTTTTCTTGAAGGTCATTGTATGAGCTTTCAAACCCTGCAAAGATTTGTTTCAAATTCATTTGTTGCCAAATTATGCATTTTTTAACAAGTATCGATTTTTTCTATATTTTTACCAAATTTCAATTTTTATCTTGAAAAGTTTGTAACGAGTGACACTAACAACAATCGGATCGTGTAGTAGACACTGAAAAAAAGACCTTGGTTAATAATGCGACCGAGTGGAGAGCTTAATACATAATGATTTTGTCAAGCTCTTCGTCTGGGGTAATCGCTAGATAGATTAACCAGCGATTTGGGTCGCCGCAATGTTTCAGAACAAACATGCTTATTTAAATGAACAATACGAGGATTCAAGTTCGTTCTAAAAAATCTAGAACCCCCTTTCCATTAATCCGTTGCTCATGGATGAATTCCTGTCATAAATAGTAACTCACAGGTCTTTGGGGTAGATGATTATGATTCTGATATAAAAATAGCAAAATTCAAAATGACGAAAATTTTAGTTTAAATTGGCAAACTTTCTTTATAATTAACATGAAACACACTTTATGGGAGTTTTTAGGGTCTCTGATTACGATTCTGACGTCAGAATTTATTGGATGCGCCGTTTTGTATCTTGAAATTTTAAGTTTGGAACCAGCGGTAAAAAACCTCGCAGTTATAATGCACAAGTTTATAGAAATACACGTGTCAAACATTAAATCTAAGATCCAAGTGTCCACGATAATGAATAAACGAAATTTTTTTCCGTCAATACCAACTTCAACATACATTTACGAGGTAAGCCATTTATTTTACTTTCTCTCTATATTTTTCCTGTATTTGATCAAGATTGTTCTTGAATTAAAATAGGAAGTATCCCTCCAGGTAATTCTTATCTGAAGCTGTTCGATTTTGAGACAGTTTTACATAACCGTCCACTGTGTGTTGCCGCTATTGCAGAAATCCACATTAGCCTGCGTGGCATAGTACCCAGTGTGCCGTATAACCCCATATGTCATATTTTGATGTTATTTATAAATTATTGTTTATTGGATATAATATTTCAAAAAGTAAGGAATAAAAGTAGCTTCAAGAAAAGGGTGCATTCAAAGTAATAAACTATTGGTTAGAAAATAGATATAACTCTTGTGTCGTTCCTAACTGTCTATTAAAACTCTGATTGCTCGTCCCAAATTACGAAATCCCAATCTGAATAATCATAATAATTTTTTTGCTGTTTCAGAAATGTGTTATATTATTATCGAATGTTGTAAGAAATATACTACCCTTGCCAAAAGCTTGGAACCTATGCTGTGTAAAATTACTCCGTGTGTCATATTATACAACGCTTCATATTGCACCAAAATATACACATACAAAAGTATTCAAAAAATTCCAATGAATTTTTAATTTTACGTTAATTTTAATCGAAAGCAATACTTAATTTTTTTTATTTTAAAGAACCAGAAGAATTCAAAAGGTTCAACATAATGTAAAGCATTTAAAGAATCATAAAGTTTTGAGAGAATTCAAATTAATTTTTCATAATTTTGAGTTGGTAATTTTAATCTCAAGTTATACATCAAACTCCCGGTTTCAGCCCCCCCGTTCTCCGTTTTCGGCCATCCTAGAACTGCTGGACCCGCAGGTTCTCAGAGGAGCAGGGAGAGGACAGTTGCGACTATAGAATCAGAAGGGCCACAGTGCACGAGTATCCAGTCGAGTATATTGCGTAAAATTAGGTATATATTTCAATTGACAACGGTTCAGGTGACCCTGATTTAGATACAAGGTAAATGTGAGGCAAAGAAACTACACATGATAGCTAGACACGTTTTTTGCTATTTATCGATACATTGTTCGGCTCCAAATAATGTAATTTAACAAAATGCATTCTTGACCGCAGAACTGAAAATATATCACTGTCGACTTTGTGGTAAGGCTTTGGCTATTTAAATTGCATAATAAATAAGTGAAATATGTCTCGCTTTCAATAGCAAAATATTGAATAAGCCCTACACATGTCTTGCCTTCGTTAGCCGGATATTAACTTAGTCCTGCTCATGCCTTGCCTTAATTGGCCGGATAATAACTAAGTTCTAGTTATGTCTTGCCTTAATTGCTAGGATATTTACTAAGTCCTGCTCATATATTGCCTTCATTGGCCGGATATTTATTAAGTACTGCTCATATCTTGCCTTAATTGGCCGCATATTGACAAGTCCTGCTCATGTCTTGCCTTAATTGACCGGATATTTACTAATAAAATTAATTTGAAGCATCTGAATTAAAATTTACTGTTAAATGCTGCATTTTTTGTAAAGCAATAAGTGATTTCTTATTTGCATGTTGATGCATTTTAAACGGATTCAAATGAACTAAGAGAATTAAAATTTATTCAAAAGAATTCAAAGAATCCGAATGAATAATGTTAATGTTATGTAATACTTGATTTTTTAATTCAAAGGTTTCAAAAAATTCAAAGCAACAAAACAGTGCTACAGATTGCAAAACATTCTAAAGAATACACAAAATTTAAACGAGTTAAATGATTTACAAAAATTTAAAGAATTTAAAGAAATCATAAGAATCCAAAGATTCAAAGAATTCAAAAGAATTCAAAAGATTTCAAAGAATTCAAAGAATCATAAAAAAGATATTCTACACTTTAACAAATGGAAAGCCACAGGGAGGATGAGGGCGGTTGTCTTTCCTTTGTGAGTAAGAATAATTATTATAGTTTTAATAAATAAATAAAATAAATTTGAAGCATCTAAATTATAAATTTAATGTTAAATGCTGCATTTTTGGTGAACCAATAAATGATTCCTTATTTGCAAGTTGATGAATTTCAAATGGATTGAAAAGAATTAAGAGAATTCAAAGGAATTTAAAGAATTCAAAGTAATCAAAAGAATTCAAAGAAATCAAAAGAATTCAAAGAATACGAAAGATTTTAATTAATGTAAACTAAATCTTCTGAATTTTTAATTGTTAATATTAATGTTAAGCAATACTTGATTATTGAATTGAACGGTTTCAAAAAATTCAAAGCACCAAATCAGTGACACAGATTGCAAATAATTGTAAAGAATACACAGAATTTAGACGAGTTTAAATGATTTACAAGAATTTAAATAATCCAAAGAATTCAAAATAATTTAAAGATTTAAAACAATTTAAAGAATTCAAAAGGGTTCAAAGAATTCAAAAGATTTCAAAGAATCATAAAAAAAGATGTTCTACACTTTAACAAATGGAAAGCCACAGGGTGGATGAGGGCGGTTGTCATTCCTTTGTGAGTAAGAATAATTATTATAGTTTCGGTAAATAAATAAAATAAATTTGAAGCATCTAAATTATAAATTTACTGTTAAATGTTGCATTTTTTGTGAAGCAAGAAGTGATTCCTTATTTGCATGTTGATGATTTTCAAATGGATTCAAAAGAATTAAGATAATTCAAAAGTATTCTTAAGTATTCAAAGAATTCGAATGGTTTTGAAGAATTCAAACGGAATCTTCGTAATTTTAAGTTATTAATATTAATGTTAACTAATACTTGATTTTTGTATTCAAAGGTGTCAAAAAATGTAAAACACCAAAACAATGCTACAGATTGCAAATCATTCTAAAGAATACACAGAATTTAGACTCGTTTAAATGATTTACAAGAATGTAAAGAATTCAAAGAATTCAAAAGATTTCAAAGAATTCAAAGAATCATAAAAAAAGATGTTCTACACTTTGACAAATGGAAAGCCAGAGGGTGGATGATAGCGGTGGGCTTTCCTTTGTGAGTAAGAATAATTATTATAGTTTTGGTAAATAAATAAAATAAATTTGAAGCATCTAATTGATAAATTTATTGTTAAATGCTGTATTTTTTGTGGAACAATAAGTGATTCTTTATTTGCATGTTGATGAATTTTTAATAGATTCAAAGATTTCAAAATAATTCAATAGAATTCAAAAGAATTTAAAAAAAAAATCAATATATTTCAAAGGATTTAAAGAAAACGAAAGGTTTTACCAAATTCAGACTGAATCTTCGTGATTTTATGCTGTGAATATTAATATTAATCAAAACTTAATGATTGAATTCAAAGAATTCAAAAGAATTTAAAGAATACGAAAGGTTTTGGAGAATTCAAACAAAATCGCCGTAATTTTAAGTTGTTAATATTAATGTTAAGCAATACTTAATTTTTGAATTCAAAGGTTTCAAATAGTTCAAAGCACCAAAACAGTGCCATGCATTGCACAGAATTCTAAATAATAAACAGAATTTAAAAAATTCAAATAATTGACAAGAATTTAAAGAATTCAAAGAATTTGAAAGAATTCAAAGAATCATAAAAGAAGATTTTCTACGCTTTACTTTACAGTTTAATTTTTTGTTGAGTAAAAAGTGATTCTTTATTTGAAAATTAAAGACTTTTAAACGTATCCAAAAGAATTTAGAGAATTGAAAAGTATTCAAAATATTTCAAAAAATTCAAAATCATTCACAAAATCCGAATGCACTCAAAAAATTCAAACGAACTGTCCCTAATTTTAAGTTTTTAATGTTGATGATAAGCAATCCTTAATTTTTTAATTCAAAGAATTAAAAAAACTCACGCATGAAAACAATGCAACGGATTGTAAAGAATTCAATAGAATACAAATAGAAGACAAAAATCAAACGAAATCAAAGGATTCAAAAGAATTTGAAAAATTCGAAGAATTAAAAAGTATTCAATGAATTGAAATAACTTTTTAGTATTAGGTCTTTGCTTTTAATTTGACGTAATAATATTTGTATTTAAAGAACTAAAAAAATCAAAGGATTCAACAGAATGCAAACAATTAAAAAAAGTGTATATACACAAAAGAATTCAAAGAATTAACCAAATTAAAAAGATTTCAAAAAATGTTAAAGAATTCAAAAATTCTCAAAAAATATCAAACGCATTCAAAATAATTTTAAGTCATTCTAATTTAAACAAATAAAAACGGTTAAAGCGTGAATACAAGTCAACAGGTTGCAAAAAATTCGAAATTATTCAGAGAATTGAAGAGATTCGAAATGTATTCTAAAAATTCAAAATATTTTGAAGAATTTCATCAATTCCAAAGATTTAACAGAATTAAAAAATTAAAAATAATTTAAACATTTTTTTAAGAATTCAAAGACTCAAAATCTATTCAAAGAATTCAAATAAATACTTCTTGATTTTAAAATATTAATATAAATTTTAAATGATAATTAATTTTTTTATTCAAAGCATGAAAACCATGCAACAGAGTGCAAAGAACTCAAAAAATTACACGGATTGCAAGTTAATTCAAAGACTTTAAAAAAATTAAATAGAAATTAAGGAATTCAAAAGCATTCATTGAATTCAAATACATTTTTAATTATAGTCAGTTGCTTTTAATTTTAAATTGTAATTAATATTTGAATTTCAAAAATTTAAAGAAATTGAAAGGATTCAACAGAATACAAATTTTTTTTAAAAATTCGAAACAATCTAAATTTACAAAAGAATTCAAAGAATTTAAAAAGGCTTAAAGAATTCAAAAG
This sequence comes from Belonocnema kinseyi, assembly GCF_010883055.1. Classification (NCBI taxonomy): domain Eukaryota; kingdom Metazoa; phylum Arthropoda; class Insecta; order Hymenoptera; family Cynipidae; genus Belonocnema; species Belonocnema kinseyi. The sequence goes on along the minus strand of NC_046659.1, from coordinate 25,479,244 downwards.
ATTTTAAAGAATTCAAGAGCTCAAAGAATCCAAACACGTTCAAAAGCATTCAACAGAATGCGAACAATTGAAAAGAATTCAAACCAATCAAACAATTAAAAAGTATTGCAAGAAGTTGAAAGCAGTAAATAATCCAAAAGTATTTTTTTTAATAATATAAATATTCGCGCTCTCCTAAGTTGAGGTCAAAATTATTATTTTTGTTTTCCTGTTCCCACTTTAAAGCATAAAGTTCAGTTTTTACAAGAAAATTCGAATCATCAGCCAAATCACGGCTCCTTTATACTTTCCTTGATTTTTAATATCATAAGTAACCATATTTTTTTTATAAAATATGAAATAAGTAGAAAGTAAAAAATGGTTGATGTGTGACATACTGACGTTTCCTAAACAATTCAAAACAATTTAAAAAACTCAAACTAATTCTTCATGTTGTTAATTTTAGTCATAAGTAATACCTTATCTTTGAAATATAATATCTAAAATAATTGAAAATTATTTAAAGAATTCAACGGTTCAAAGAATTTAAAGAATTTGGAAGAATTTCGAAAAATTCAAAGAATTCAAACAAAATTCAACGCAATGCAAAAAATTAAAACAACCAGAAAAAGTTTAGATATAAAAAAGAATTTTAGAAAGTTCGAAGAATTAAAAAAAGTTCAAACATTTTGAAAGAATTCAAAGAATTTAAAAGAATTCGTAGAATCCCGAAGTTCCAAAAGAATTTAAAGAAATGCGAAGATCCAAAAGAATTCAAATAAATTCTTAACATTCAGCCTTTCTTCATTTTCGAATTTAATAAATTCAAAAGAATATAAGAGAATGTGAGCCATTCCGATAGAAGTCAAAGAATTCAAAAGGATTCAAACAATCCAAATGTATTCAAAAAATACTTTTAAAAAATTAAGAATTCCAGGTAATCAAATATAATTCAATGTATTC
>NC_046659.1:25465946-25478202 GCF_010883055.1 Belonocnema kinseyi | reverse complement strand
ATTCAAAACAGTTAAAATATTTAAATAATTCTACGAATGCAGAAGAATTCAAAGAATTAAAAAAAAACAATATAATGGCAAAATTCAAGATGATTCAGAGAATTCGAAATATTCAAAGAATATAATATAGTTTTTTAATGAATATGGAGAATTGGGAGAGTTAAAAAGTATTTAAAGAATATTAAATATACAATTTTTTTCGAAGAATTCAAGTGGTTTCAAAGAATTCGGATGGTTACAAAGAATTCACAAAAAGGCTACCAATTACACTTTCAGAGAAACCTGAGGTTTCATAAAGTAGAAGGTGGCAGCACATGTTTGCGAATATATTTTTTTTATTTAGACATGTAGTCACATTACAAAATTTAAAATTCTATCGTCGTTACCGACTCAATCTGTACGAAACCGGAAGGGCGCTTCTTCTAGCAACCACAACTGCTAGGTGGCGCTCGCATCTTATTCTGCAACTTTAAATGACCAGACAGACGTGTCCCATAATAATACCTATCATTAAAAAAAAAAATTAGCTCGATATTTTAATTTTCCTATTTTTAAAATGGCGGAAAAAATAACATGGGACGGTCGGTGATACGTGACATCATAATGTATCACATGCCCTAAAGAAGTTTGTCTGGATTCTAGGGCAACGCAGTAGAAATGTATGTATATAATAATCGCGCGCAACATACTACTTGAGCTATTATGGATGCGCCTGAAGTCACCTTCAGCAGAAGATAATGACATTTTTTTATATTTCTAACGCTGCAAAAAAGAGTATTGTGATTACTCCGTGAGGTTCTAATAGAAAATTTAACGTAAAATCCGAATTTCAACAATTTAAAAGTTGATATTGCTGTTTCTTTGAGTTTTTTTAAAAAGCAACCGAATGGGGACCCAATAGGGTCTTTACGGGTACTTTGTAGAGACTCCTTTCGGTTCCTTTGGTCCGCCTGGGCGATGCTTCGATATCTTGATGAAAAAATTAATCAATTTAATAGATCTGTCACAAAGTTCTTTTTCATTCAAACAATGCATTCCATAATAAATGAAAATTTTTGATAAAGTACTTGGTATGCTTTTGATCTTGTTGTAATTCAGATAAAATTCTGTCTAAAATGTCATTGAGGATATTTATTCTGTACGGAAAAAAGTACGCTGCAAGATATACTCGGAAAAGTGATGAAATATTAGTCTGTGGCGCAGTAACGGAGCCTTTCGTGCAACCACAGAGTAATTCTTACACTTTGGGAGAAATTAACGAACATCACTGCATCAAATTGCAAGATTTACTCTGTGAAATTGTAAATCCGTATCTAGATCGAATGGGGTTGAGTGATAATTTAACAATGTCACCCAGTAATCCCTACTTTGTAGCGAGCGCTAGATACAGCTCGTATTGTACACTGCGCGCGTGTCTCGCAAGAGTAGAGGTTACACTGTCGCTTATTAAAACTTGCTCCTTCTGGGAGGAAAAATTATAGTTTTGCATTAGAAATTTCTCGCATTAACAAGCAAAAGTCACAGTTGAGCCCTAGAATAGAATCGTCGGTAGATATTCCATTACAGCAGCTCGAAACAGATGATGTAATATAATGATAAATTTACAACAAAAAAATGTTTTATTTTTAATAAGTGCATTAAATTTATTTGTGAAATCATGCAATTGCACGTGCGGTCACTTACAAACGTAATCGAACGCTTAAATATGACACGAATTTTCCACTTCCATGAAGTTTAATTTTCTACTAAAGAAAATGAATTTTCAACAAAATAGATCCAGTATCAACGAAAAAAAACGGTTTTCAACGAAACGTTGAATGGTTAAGTTTTCAGTTAAGAAGATTAATTTTAAAAAATTATTATATTATCAAAGTAGTTCACTTTTCCACAAAATAGATTCATTTTAAATTAAAAGAATAAAGCATTATTCAAATAAAATTAATTAATTAATCAAGTGGATCAACTTCAAGCCAAGAAATAGGGAAACAATTGGGTAATAAATTATTTTGAATAAAATTATTATGGGTATCATATTAAGTACAATATGAAAAGAATTTTGAACAGAAATGATAAATTTTATTTTAAGAAATTCATTTTTAATCAAGCGGTTCAACTTTCTACCAGGTATAGCTATTTTTTGATCAAAAAGATGAATTATCAACCAAGAAGATTAATTTTCTGCTAAAAAAAATAAGGTGGTTTAATTTTCAATCAGGCATAGATAAATTTTTAAAGTTTAAGTATTCAATCAAGTAGTTGAATGTTCAATCAAAACATGTGAATTTCCAAACAAAATCAAATAGTCAAATTATCATGGAAATTATTAGTTTTTAATTCAAAAAACAAATTTTAACAAAAAAATTAATTTTTTCAACAAAAAGATGAATTTTTAGCTGAACTAATGAAGATTCATCACAAAAACTGAATTTTTAAAAAATAGTTTAATCTTCAACAAATTATAATGAAATTTTCAACCAAGAGGATTAATTTTCTATCAAAAAAGTATTTTTTTAACAAGTTGGTTCAAACATTCAACCTAGTAGTTGAATTTTAAACCAAAAAAGATAAATTTTCAATAAAAAAATATAATCAAATAGAGGATCTTATTATATGTCGGTATACTGGTCAAACTTGTTCCTTGGCTGAAAGGATGATGTCATGGACCACCAACATTTTTATTTTATTTTAACATCCTGACAATGCCAACACAATGCGCAAGTCATTTATCGCATACTTTTCAACATCTATTGCATCTGTTTTTGCGGAAAATGATGTACTTTTTTACGATTTGAATTATTAGCATCACTAGAAAAATCAGTTGCAATGTTTTGCTCCAAGATCTTTTTACTCCAAAATCTGGTTACGACTTGTTTCATTGAGGAGTATTACGGCTGTACATAATTGTATGACTAAAGAGGCCCTTCGTCAAAGGGCGAAACGTTGAAGTTTCATTAAATACATAATTTTTGATCAGTATACCGACAAAAAATAACATTCTCTATTTAATTATATCACCTGGACGACATCAAAAAACATCATCTAAAAAATTTAATAGTTGATATTCAAAATAATGAAGATTTTTAATTTAAATACCAACTACTAAATTTTTTTATTGCAAATTTATCTTTCTTAGTTTACAATTCAACTACTAGGTTGAATGTTTGAACCGATTTGTTAAAAAAAATTTTTTGTATAAAATTAATCTTCTTGGTTGAAAATTTCACTATACTTTGTTGAAGATCAAACTATCGCGTCCGAATGTACTCGATTCGGGCTGGAGGTCGGAGCGCCGTCACAAAAAATCAATAACTTTTGAACTACTGCAAAATACAAACTTTTTTTTCACCAAACTTTTTGGAAAAGATTGTAGAATCTATTGGCACGTTAAAGAATTCTTTTACAGGTGGAGAAGTTTTATTATTTTTCAATTGTTTAAAACAAGCAATTATTTAAAAAATAAAAAAATGCTTTTTACTACCGACAATTTTTTTAGCGTAAAGTATATTTCGTAACAAAAACGTTCATCACTTAATTATTGAATTTCAATAACCGTTCGGAAGTAATTCATTTAAAAAGAAAGATTAAGAACTTTGATTGTTAATAACTTTAAAAAAATGTTTTGCAACAATATTTTAGGGGAGTTATTTTGATGTAAAAACGAATAGAAAACTGTATAAATTAATTGAAAATAAAACTGTCGATTTAAAAGTGGCATACTTGAGATATTTGGACCCACACATTATTTTTCCAATTTCCTCCGTGCATACTATGGAAAAGCTTACGTAAGTGACTTCGCGATTACGGTCTATTTTCTCGTAACTAAAAATGTTGAATTCGACCTAAACGACAATGCCACTTACGTAAGATTTTCCTTAGTACGGCAGATATGAAGTTTATTATAATCTCAATACATCTTTTAGTTTTTATTAGAAAAATAATTAATTATAAATAATTAATTATAAATAATTAATTATAAAAGTAAACTTAATCTAGTAAAAAATAAAACAAATCTCGCTCAGCGAATAACACTGTTTGAAAGTGGGGATATTATAATCTCGTCCAGTAACATTTATTTTTCCCGTTGTAATGTACCTCTAACACTCGCAGTCAGCATTTGACACAGTACGAGAAACGAGATGTTACAATTTTTCAATACGAAATTGGTGCGGGGTGAGGCCTTATATTGGTATACCGGATTACTATTGCAATCTGCACCATCTAGTTTATATCCCACTACCCATCGCAGTATGAAAGGGGATAGCTTACAAGTTGTAAACTGTATAATTCACCATTTATAATTCACATTGGGAAAACGTAAAGTCTACCAGTTTTTAAGTGAAACCTTACAACGTGAAGCAGTAATTTAAGCAGTGTTTACCAACGCTATTCCACTCTACAATGCTGAACTGTAATAGCTGCTTTATGTGTTGCTACAAATGGTATTTCGACTAGTATAATTTCAGATTACTGGTTCACACTGCAGAAATTTCGAAAGGGCTCAGGTGGGGCCCTACCTAGTTTTCCCTAGTAGGGTTCTAGTGGGGTCAACCGGCTTACAATTCAATTAAAGAGAAAAGTACCTGCGGGACTCTTACAAGGTACTGGCAGTCAGTACTTTTATCCGTTCATCATCATATGGCTGTATACTATCCGAATATTATTTATATTTTCAAAAATTGAAATTTCATTCTATCATTTTGGGTAATTTTAACACCCGCTACTGCTATACTCTAACAATATGACAAAAAAAGTATTTAAAAAATAAATCTTAATTAATTACGAGTATTTTCTCTTCAAATATTAATGGTCCTGTTTATAGTGAATACATATATATATATATATATATATATATATATATCATTCTTAAAAATTATATTACAAATAAAATTTTTAACGCTACGGGGTATCGAACCTACATATCTATACCGGCCTAAATCTATCGTCTAAGAGTCGGAAGTCTAACCACTGCGCTAAGCCGACAAGTTGAAACTCGATGAAAAAGCCATCCTTATAAACTACATCTTAGAAAAGCTAAAACACCAAATTGTAAACTCTCCTTTATATTTAAATATTTATTATTATATGACATTATTTAAATGTAAAATATACAAACTGTTAACATGAATATCTATAAAATCATTTTAAAATAAATAAATGTAATCGACTAAAAGGACCCCGCACTAAATGTATGGGAAAATGGCTTTCGTTGGATTTAGCTAAAGCTTTGTAATTTTTAAGGTTATAAGTGCCGGATGAAATATCCGTAAAAAATACAAAAAAATGGACAGTTTTAGCGCTATGCGGCGCTAAGCGCTCAAGATCAGTGAATAAAACGAATTACAACAGATTTTGTTACAAAAGCTATGTCAACATAGAAATCACAGTTCAGATCGTGGTCAGTCATATTTTCGCCTACACCGTTGACTCATATAGCGCGCTTTTCAGAACGGGCAAACGCTAAGCGCAGAAGATTTGAACTTGACTAAGAAATCACTTTTTCAAAGGCCTTTCACAAAAGAAATGACTTTAAAAAAGTTGAAACCTCGGCATTCACTTATTATTATATTAAACACACACACACATACATATATATATATTAAACAGCATTCACTTATTATTTCCATTGACGATGGTATGCTTGTCATTTCTTTTATGAAAGGTCTCGAGAGCGGATAGTAATTTTATTGGTAAGCTTAGGAAAAAAATTCCTATCTGTTCTCTTCTGTATTAATTGTGTTATATTTCTTATTCCCATTTTGTGTTTAGTTTCTTATGTTTATTTGTTTTATTTTGTTGTTTCTGAATTTTTCTTACGTTTTATTAATACATTCCTCTGCGTTTCAAGAACATAAGAAGTTGTTTCTCTTATGGTTTAAAAAATGGCATTCAGAGTTCGAGTTAATTGCTATGGGTGCGATAGAGTCTATCAACTAGGACAAATGGCTCGAATTGATGAAAATAATAATCCTGATAGGCAAAACATTGCAATTCTTAGACGCCTTCAACTTCGATGACCACCACTTGAAGTCGCCGATGAGAGTTGGTTATGTCTCAATTGCAATCAGTCGATTCGCAATGAGATAGAGGAGCTCCAACGTGACCCAGGCTGTTTAAGACTGACTGTTCTTACACAAACAGGCAGGCAAACGTGCATGTTCTGTAATGCTGATGTTATTACTCCAAGGCTTTCAATTGAATGTAGAGTTAACGCTTTTATTGTCATGAACATTTTCATTCCAGAAGAAACAAGAGTATGCTTAAATCATTTGGATGAACATGGTTTCATCTTAGCCCCCTTGCTTTCTTGACTACAATCGATTAATAGACCGTATAGGATTCTGGGACAGCAGTTACTTCTGTTTTTGCAGCAATTTCGTAACGAAGCAAATGTTCATGCGGCCGCGGCGTTTAATAATGAGGATAGTTTCACTGATGAAGAGTTTGAAGCTATTGCTCCTCTAATAAAGGAACAATTTAGAGAATTATATGCATTTTGTGATCCTATTCCGCTGTTACATGGACATAGTTCCAGATACGTGAGGAAAAAATATCTGCTGACTTTCCTTTGCAAAATGCGTCAAGGTCTTTCTGATGAATTTCTGAAAGTGTTTTTTCATTATTCGAGCCGGCAAGCTACAAGCATGGCCATTTCTACTGTAAGAGAGTCTTTAATGCAGCGATTTGTGCCTGGTAACATTGGATTTAATGCGATAAGCAGAGAGGAATTCATTGAAAGACACGTGATATCATTCGCCAATGAACTTTATAATCCACAACCAGAAATTCTCAGAGCTATTGCTATCATCGATGGAACTTATGCTTACATGCAGAAGAGCAGTAACTTTCGCGTACTTCGACAGTCATTCTGCAAACATAAGGGACGTCACTTGATAAAACCTGCTCTCAGTGTTGCTCCAGACGGATACATACTTGAAATACAAGGGCCATATTTTTCTGACTCGCGAAGCAATGACGCACAAATGCTCATTAACGAATTTGAAAGAGATGTGGAAAGTATGAGAGAATTTTTCGACATTGGTGATATTTTTATAGAGGACCGTGGATATAGAGATGCCCAACCACTTTTAGAACGCTTAGGAATTGTGTCCAAGATACCACCATTCTCCAACAAGGACAGAGTCAATTGGTAACGGAAGAAGCAAACGAAGCTCGGCTAATAACGACATCTAGATGGACAGTGGAATCCAGAAATGGCCACATAAAGTCCATTTTCAAGTTCTTCGAGAAAACCATTCCGATGGCTTATGTACACAATCTAAGGGACTTCTTTCGTATTGCTGGTGCCATAATTAATCGATACCATCCTGGTATCGAGATGCAAGGCGCTGAAGCAGAGCTTGCAAGAGAATATATAGCGAGAGCTCGTGAGCCAAATATTGTGCAAGCGCGCGTAAAAGTGGACAATATGCGCTACAGAAATGCAAATTGGAATCGCTTGAATGAACTTCAAGTACCACAATTCCCTCGCGTTACATTGGAAGAAATACGCGACATAACAATTGGCGTGTATCAAGTAGAACTTGCCCCATCTTTCGTTCAAGACAAGCTGCAACGAGAAGAAGATGAGGAGTTTTAACTAGATAAGCGACTTAATGAACCTGGTTTGATCAGAGAACGAGTATTTTCTCGTTTCCGAAATGCGACAAGGTACCAGCTGTGGATAGCGTTCAATAAGATCGATGACATATAGTAGGACTAGAAAATAACGAAACGCTGCTCGGTTATTACTGCACATGTAAGTCAGGGGCCAGAAATCTTGGCACTTGCGCACATATTGCAGGCGTTATATGGTTCCTGGGTTATGCACGTCACCAGCAACACGTAAAGTATCCTTAAACTTCCTTGCTACAAAGGAATCTAGACACTGCTAATAGAGCTGAACAAGCGAACCCGAATCAAGAGCCAGAAATAGTTTAATATTTCGCAAAAGCTACTGGGATTGGTTCTATTCGCTGATCATGGGTGCTTAGCGTCAATGGTGTAGGCGAAAATATGACAGACCACGATCTGAACCGTGATTTCTATGTTGACATCGCTTTTGTAACAAAATCTGTTGTAATTCGTTTTATTCACTGATCTTGAGCGCTTAGCGCCACATGCAGTCCAGCGTTAACAGCTACGACAGATAATCACATTTCGTTATTGGTTAATTTTGCATAAGGCTATACTTATTGTACGGAATTTTCAGTTAAGTACATTCTTTTGCATAGGTTTAATGTTACTTTTCATCGCTTATAATTAACTTAAGTAAATGATTGAAAGGTTGATATTTTTAAAACGATATATCGATATTTCTGCCCAATTTAGATATTTATTTGTACATCGATATTGATGTGCCCGATATATCGATGTTCGCAATATCAATATTTTCGTTCCGATGTCCCTTCACTAATCTGACCGTTCTATGCAACGAGCACGAGAGGGGATCCCACCATTCCCTGCGCGTGCACTGTAGGAGAAATTAGGGTTCTTTCATACAATTCCGGATCATCAGATTGCATGCAGAAAGTTTACAAGAGTGAAAGAGATAGAGAACATAACAGACAGTTCCCATCTCTTTCACTCTCGGGTACTTTCTGCATGCAATCTACTGATCTGCAATCGTGTGAAAGTGCCCTTTGATAATTTTTGCTATCGATACTTATCGAATACTCGGTAGCAGGAAAAAATCAAGACATGCGAGTGTTTCAATTCTACGATTGTTTAAATCGATTCTTGTCTCAATTTGGGGATTTTCCACTCATCATGTTGGTAATTGTACGCATACATGTACCAAAATAATGGGCGGGAAATCGACAACATTTTTCGTCCCCCAGGTTTTGCCACCCTAGGCACTTACCTACTAGGCAGTCTGATAAGTCCCTGAAAAATGAAACACGGAGACGTTTTTTTGGCCAAAGTTGGTTTTATTTTTCAACATACTCTCCTTTTAGATCGATACAGCGAGTCCAACGATTTTCTAACTTTTTGATACCGTCCGAAAAGTACTCGATCGGAAGGTCTCCAAAATACGCCTCAGTTTCAGCTATGAGCTCCTCATTTGAGTAAAAACGCTTACCGGTGACGGACCCACACGTTCCAATGATATGCCTATAGCATTAGCTACCTCTCTCAATTTCACTTTGGGATCATTCAACATCATATCATGGATTTTTTCGACATTTTCTGGTGTAGTGACCTCTTTTGGGCGCCCAGATCGTTCAGAATCAACAGAGTCCGGGTAATACTTATCCAGCTTGGCCTTGGTCTCGGATATCATTTTCTTGCGAAGATAGTAGTGTTTGATTAAAACTCGAAATTCAGATTTTTCCATATTAAAAAAAACTCGGAGGTTAGTCGCTTCTCCGTGCTGTAACTTGTAAATGCGTAAACATAAATGGCTAAAGTTTTGACAGGCGTCATTTGAAGGATCAAGCTCGACGAAAATGGTTCACATTAGTGAATACTAATGCCATCTCTTAGAATTTTCAGGTACTTATCAGACTGCCTAGTACATTGCCTGTTTGGTAAATCCGAACCTGCCCCTGACACTTGACTGAAAGCGAGAGTTTGGTGTGGTTTTGCTCTATCAGTCGAAGGGCACTTCAAACTACATTCCCTAAAAATTTTATTTGAAAATCCTTAAAACTAACTGACCGAGCACGATTTATAGTGAAAAACGAATCAAAATTAATTATTACAAAAAATCCAATTTTTTGGCTTCAATTAGAGAACTAAAAAAGCTACAACTTTTTGCCCGGGGAGTAGGGGATGTACAATGAAATTCTGCATCTAGATATAATCATTTAAAATTATAATTCAAAAATGTTTAAGAAAGCTTCCAGGGGTCTTACCACTCCTAGCAAAATAAGTTTATGTGCCCTTCTTCTGTCCGGCAGCTAAACTGTACTGGGTATCCGTGACAAAAAGCCCACACGACAAAGCGCCCGCCCAATGAGAGTCGCGCTCCCTAAAAAAGGCCCGCGAATCCGAGAGCAAGTAGGCGCGTGCTCATACATCCATTCATCGCGATGATGCAAGTCGCTCTTTGATTCGCGGGCCTTTTTCACGGAACGCGACTCTGATTCGGTGAGCGCTTTGTCGTTTGGGCTTTTTGTCACGGATCCCACCAAATTACCAATAAAATGCTTTCACTTTACTTTTTCTTTTTCGATCACGAACGATATTTATTGAAATTATTATAGTTTATTTGTCAAAAAACACATAGGTTAAACAGGGGTATTACCGACACCCTTCTAATGAACGATACTGTGTAATAAAAATTATTTTATTAAAATTACAGGGATTCAAAATAGATACTTTTATATGCATAAATATTCTATTTGTATTTGTATTTCAGTAATTATTCAGCACAAAATTACTGAATATACATTCATTATATCACATTTTTGTTGCCACCTACACAGTGTTTGAGAGTAACGCGTTACCACAAAAGTTACTTTTTGTAGTAACGGTAACTGTAAGGCGTTACAATTTTCTGTTAACGATACTGTAAAGTAACGCAATTTACCTGTCATTACTTCATGGAAATTTTGAATACGTTTAGCATTACATTAAATGTTTCAATGGGAAAAAAATTAAGAATATTAAGACGTTTTTGGACATTTTATTCAGAATCCTCAGTATTATCGGAATCGAGTTGAAACTCAAAATTTATCTGCACGATCAACCATATAATACGATTAAAATATCAGTTTTTAAACATATCCTCCTTAATTATGTTTTATAGGGTCTCAAAGAAACCCCATAAATGAAAAAATGGGTTTTGCAAGATTAAAAAAAATTCACTTTTTTCCAATTTACAATGAAAATGATTTAAATAACTAATTTGAGTAAAGCAAATTAATTAAATTTCTGACATTTTTGTCTTTTTCTCGAACTTTAAATTAGAGTGAAGTAAAAATTAATTCAAGTAAAAAAAATTCTTAAACTATTTATTACTGATATCTTCAATAATATTATCTTTGTTTAATGGCAGAATGTGTCGGTGTTTTCCGAAATTATTAAATCGTTGTCTATTTTTCATCAGAAGTCACCAACCAATCAATTATATTCAGCACAAACAATTGTTTAAACAAATTATTGTTGTGTATGACTATCTTTATCTATATCAATGTCTGATAGTTGCGGTCCTTTTTCACTTCTCATATAATTAAGTGTGTATACTACTTAGTATCGTAACAATTAATCAAAGTTCACAAAACATATATTTTAAATATACTTCAAATTTTTTACAGGGATCATATTGAATGCAACTTTTTCTTGAATCCGCTACAAACTTATCCTTCCGCGAGGAGTCAGAAATTCAGCAATTGTTTACAAACTTGTTTCTGCACCTTTTGCATTTTATACCTGTTATTTTTTCACGGTGCGACTGCGGTCAGAAAATTAAAAGTGGTTAACGATTTAGCAAAACGAGGTATAAAGTTGATACCTGACTTTAATTCTCTTTTTATCATAGAGATTAAATTCAGAAACGATATTTAGTACAATTTGTAATAAAACACCGAAAGCAATTTCCTGACTGCGGTAAGTCTATCTCGTTCCGTGAGATGCTATAATCAATTAATTATTTGTTTTATATGTCGTGCAGCCATAATTTTACCTGAAAATTGAGATGACCGATTGCCGGTTTCCTTTAGTAGGCGACAACCGTAGTGACCACGTGTTCCCAAAATTTGTTTCTCTTTACAACAGGATAGTATATTTTTGAAAGGTTTTCCACATCGGTTCTTAAACTGATAGCATTCTCATTACCAGCGATATGACACATTTCCAACCTCAGACGTTTGTGATAGTGACATTCATTCGCAAGAATTTTCGCGTTATCAAAATCGAAAAAATGATCTTGTCTAATACTATGCTTGGTGAGCATTGTCTGTTTGTTAGGGACCTTATTTATATCTTTCTTGTGTTCTTTAACCCTTACTCCTAACGGACGTTTAGTTTGGCCTATATAAACCGCTTTGCAATTTTGACCTTTGCACCAAATGCCATAAAAAATATCGCTATTTTGCAAATTATTTAATAGTTAAGTCCTAATGCCCGAGAATTCTCGCAATTCGCTCAGATAGACATTCAACATATGGAGTGCTAATAAAAGACCTAATTTCCGCTTTTTGAACCAATTCGGCAACTCTACGTTGTTCATTTTTAGCCGAAATATGTAATCTGAAATTTATATTATCTTTAATAAATTTTTCCGGGTAAAAGTTGTCACGAAGTGTGTTTTCCA
>NC_046659.1:25423139-25465846 GCF_010883055.1 Belonocnema kinseyi | reverse complement strand
TGGAAAACACACTTCGTGACAACTTTTACCCGGAAAAATTTATTAAAGATAATATAAATTTCAGATTACATATTTCGGCTAAAAATGAACAACGTAGAGTTGTTGCAGAATGAATTAGTTAAATTTCTAGTAATTCAAATTTACAGAGTATTTAATTAAGTATGGTAAAAGATTAAGTTTCTCAAAGCTCTGTAGGCTTTAAGGTACACGTTATCATCTTGATACTCGCGCTGCGTGCTCGATTTGCGACGGAAATTTGTGAACAGGTTATGTTGAATCTTTTTTTTTTTCGTAACTTTCGTCGTTTTTCCACACATTCTTTAATTTTTTTGTTTTCAATGTTATTCCTCACGAATAAAACAAAAAGTACGCGTCCTATCAAGAAGTGATTCTTAACGAAAATCTATATCTTCGTTGGGATAACGATTTTTGTTGATTAATCTTTTTTCGTATCCTACATAGTTTGACCACAAATTTTCGATTGATTTTAAACATTTTTAAAATCCTATAACTCTGAGAATTTTCTTTTTATCGAAAGAAGTCATGAGGATAAATTGTTTGTCCTTTTTAATATTATAAATATAGGTACACAGACTTTTCAAATTACTAAAAAAGTGGTCTCAAAAATTTTCAAAATGCGCGTACTTTTTGAACTTTTATCAAAAGTGGCTGGTTAACTAACTCGTAATTTCTTTTAGGACCTGAAAAAAGTGTACCAAAGAGAAATTTTATGTGACTTTTTTCGATAAAAAGAAAATTCTCAGAGTTATAGGATTTTAAAAATGTTTAAAATCAATCGAAAATTTGTGGTCAAACTATGTAGGATACGAAAAAAGATTAATCAACAAAAATCGTTATCCCAACAAAGATATAGAATTTCGTTAAGAATTACTTCTTGATAGGACACGTACTTTTTGTTTTATTCGTGAGAAATAACATTGAAAACAGAAAAATTAAAGAATGTGTGGAAAAACGACGAAAGTTACGAAAAAAAAAAGATTCAACATAACTTGTTCACAAATTTCCGTCGCAAATCGAGCGCGCAGCGCGAGTATCAAGATGAAAATGTGTACCTTAAAGCCTCCAGAGCTTTGAGAAACTTAATCTTTGACCATACTTAATTAAATACTCTCTAAATTTAAATTAGTAGAAATTTTACTAATTCATTCAGCACACCACATTTCAATTGATAAATCAGTTATCTTCATAAGTTTACTAATTTTAAAAGTAAAAATACCGTAACTGAAGTTAATCAGTTATACCGTATCTGTAGTGAGTCAATTATCGACTTAGTACATTGTTAATTGTTTAATTGCAAATTTTTCCTCAGAATATATTTACTTAGTGTATAACAACACACAGGTGTAAAATGTCGTCAATGCTAAGTTTACTTCCGAAGTTATAAAATGCTTGAAGCGATTACTGTTATGCGCCCAAATTGGTAGCAGACGACGAAAACGCATTGTATTTGTACACTGATAATTTTGGAGAGAATACAAAATGTTGTGAAAATCCAAACATAGTTAGGGTACCTTTTTATAGAGACCTATTTGGATTAATTTTTGAATTAATTAGACACATCGGGTTCGTATCTAGGTTATTAACCAATGAAATTTGCTAAAATTATTCCTATGAAAGATATTAATTCAACAATTAGTTCAAAACAGGCCTCCGTCAAAACTTGTCCTTAGCTCATGTTCAAAAATATGGTTAAAATATATTTTAACCAGATTCACAAATCATCTTGATGAACTTTTTCAATTGGACACAAATTGTAAATGTTCTAGGTTAATTAATGAAATCGAAGAAAAAACATTTCACATTTAAAAGTAGTACGTAAATATATATTTGGAACATAACCTCTTCTAATTAACTGTTTTTTCAATAAAAGTATAACTAATCAATCAGATGAGTGCAGGTATATATAACTGATTTAATTAGTCATGTTTGTTTTAATAATCCAATCAATACAATTCTACCAATTGTCAGTGACTCAATTCTAGCTACAGAAAACTTGTGTGATGATTTATAATTGGAAATGTTTGGGCTGTTTTGTTTTAAAGCCTAATATGGGATTTGTGAAATGTGCTGGGGGTTGTTATTCTGGTTGTGTTTTATTTCTGTGAGTCTATGAATATCTCTTACAGTCTTGGAAAGGTCACTGGTATGATTATTTTAAATTAAAACATTTTTTTCTTGGTTTTAGTTGAAGGCAACTGAGATGGGGTTCTCAACTGGGCTAGCTGTAGATTTTGGCATTTCTTGATTTTTAATATCGGAAGGGAACAAGAATAATTCGAAGATAACTGGCTTGATTATTTTTAATTATGAAATTGTTTGACTGTTTTTGTGAAGCCTGAAAAAATAAATACCTTGTAAAATGTTATACTTGAATTTGTTTCGTTTATTATATAATTCTTTATTTAGGGGTGGGTTTTTGCATTATCTCTTACTTTCGAACAAATAATTTTGTTATTTTGAATTTGCTAACAAATAGGCTGAACGTTTGACCTACTTTAAAAAAAGAGATATTTCGGTTTTCAATCCTGTAGAAAACTACGAATTGTGGTCGACGTTTTGTAATTTTGTGCACGATTAAAACCCGAAATATCTCTTTTTGATCATAGTGAATCATCGTCAAAGCATTAAATCTATTATACTTTTTCTTATATTTTTAGGGTTGCAGTACATAACTAGATATAACCAACAATATCAGAATTTTTCAGGAGAGCGAAATAACATTCTGTACAATCGAAATCATCATGTAAAGATAAAACAAAAGTTTACTTTCGACCTAAATTATTTCTAACTTAAGGCCGAAAATGTATGATAAGTGACAAGAACATAAAATTAGAACAAGCTTGGTTACGAATTACGATAAAAAGTGCAATTTTCAGTTGACACCAAAAATAAAATCTTGCTCCCGAGATATTGAGATATGCAAGTAAATCATTTAAGTATTTAAAGGTTCAAATTTCATTGTTTTTGAGAATTGGGTTTAGATATAGTGAATAAAGATCTATTTTTCAATTTAAAAAAATTATTATAACTTTCGTTCGAGATATTGGGAGGCCGAATAAGAATGAATCAGTTTTCATACAAAAAAATTATTCTTTTCCAGGAAAATAAAGATTTAGTGTGACGGTATCGCACTGTGACAGACGATTTTTCGTTGAAAGTTCTATAGAAAGAAGAAATTTATGTTTCATAAAAAATAAATAATAATAATTTTACGAAATAACATTTCTGACCACAAGGAAAAAAGTTAAAAATCCTTATAGAAGTGGCTTTTTGTAGATGTTTGAAGTTGTGATGTTTCGTCTTTATGATATTTTATTTGATTGAATATAACATAGGCCGACAAATTTTAAAGCCAGAGACCAGACCTAAAATTTCCGAAGGATTTTGATGCGCTCAATCCGAATCCGAGCTCAAAATTGCTCCTGTATGTCAGGTTTTCAAGATATCCTAACCTAAAAGTGCAAAAAACGCTTTTTTTAGCTGTTTTTGAGGCTATGTAATCCTATGTTCCCCTTTCAAATCTACTTAGATTTATTAGGATATATTTATTTTTCACCAAAATATTGTAATTTGAAATTTTTTATTTTAGCGTTTGAACCCATTAACGCTGAGGTGTTCAGATTTACACAACACATTCGCTATTGCTAACGGCACGATATTTTTTCTTCAAAATATTATCTCAGGCGTTTTCGAGGGTGCCCTTTCTATTGCCGGTGCCAGTTTTTTGTTATAACTCCTAGAAGATCCAATATAGCGGCCACAATTTAGGGCTTTAAAAAAGAACAAAGGATCCCGCACAAAATACCAACAAAAAAGCGTACAGTCGTTTGGAATCAAACTTCGGACATTGATAAAACAAAAGAAGACGGACTGCGTGGAATGCTACCGCGCACTCCGTGTGCATTCTAATGTTCAAATTCGCTGTATGTACGCGCCGTTCTAACGCGCAGACAGTCTTCGATCCCTAGCTGGCTCACTGAGCTGGCGATGCTTTTATAACGTGTGATGCTTAGGTGATGAAATTCGTTTTTCCCTACAAATCTTTCCGCGTTAGAGATCACGTTTGAGTGGCGAGCTAACGGCTGGATGCGTAGGTAATAAATTTTTTTTTTGAAATCTGTCTAGCGGTTACATTTCCTGTCGATCGTGATTTTTGTATATTGTGAGTTTTAGAATTTCCACGTGACTGTTCATTATAAGAAAAAAAAATGAGCTTAAGAACTCCTTGCGCTAAGAAAGTTAATACGGTTTTGTAACGTTTGTGGAAATTATGAAACGGAGAAATACCGTCGATCAATTAATGATTCTATAGAAACGTCATACTTTAACTTTTATGGGACTTCAATGAAAAATTTGGATAAACCGTGGGTAACAACCTCAATTTGTCATGCTAGTAGATTAGATTTGTCAAATTGGCAAGATGAAAGTACCAAGACGCAGACTGTTATTCAACCACCTGTTTGGCGTGAGCCCAACGATCATAATACTGATTGTTACTTTTGCTTATGCAAAACAGGAGGTTTTTCTAAAAAGTATTTGGAGAAGATAGTTCACCCTCATGTAAAAGTGTTACACGAGCCGAAATTGATATTAGAAATCACTCTGAAAACAAAAATGACCGATCAACTCACGAATCAATGGATACTGATGATCCTAATGCAACTGAAGATTCTTCTTAGGAACAATCAGATGATGAAAGTCCTAAATTTTTTGACCAAGATGGATTAGACGATTTTATACGTGACCTTGATATTCCAAAAGATAAAGCTGAGCTTTGCGCTTCAAGACTCAAAGAGAGGACACTATTGTTACCTGGCACCAGAGTAACTGTTTGAAGAAAATAGGGAAGAAAAGTTTATCAAGTACTTTTCAATGGACGGTGGTATTGTGTATTGTAATGATATCGAAGGACTCATTAATTTATATAAAATAAACTTATATACGCCAGAGGAATGGCGTCTTCTCATAGATTCGTCTACGGAAAGTCTGAAACCAGTACTATTACATAATGGAAATAAGTACGCTGCAATTCCAGTAGGTCACTCAACTACACTGAAAGAATCTTATGATACTTTCCAATTACTCATGATAAAAATAAAATACAATGTCCATAATTGGCTTATTTGTAGTGACTTCAAAATGATAAATCTTATAGTAGGTTTACAATCAGGTAAAATTAAATACCCTTCTTTTCTTTGCCTTTGGGAAGTCGTGCAAGGGATGAACATTGGATAAAGAAGAAATGGCCTGACAGATTAGAGTGGACAGTTGTTCAGTATAATGCTGTTTATGAAAGTCTTGTTGACAGATAGAAAGTATTATTGCCACCACTCCATATAAAACTAGGGTTAATGAAGCAATTTGTGAAAGCCCTAAACACCGAAGGAGAATGTTTCAATTATATCAGATCTACATTTCCGCATTTAAGTGATGCCAAAGTTAAGAAAGGTATTTTTGTTGGGCCTGATATGAGAAAACTTATCAAAGATGATGACAATCAAAACCATGACATCTATTGAAAAGGATCCATGGTTGAGTTTCAAAAATTTTGTACAGAAATTTTTAGGGAACAATCGAGATCCAAAGTTTAGAACTATTGTTTCTAGTATGTTTAAGAATTTTAGAAGATTAGGTTGTTTGATGAGTATGAAATTACATTTTCTTAAATCTCATCTGGATTATTTCCCAGAAAATGTTGGAACATTCAGTGAAGAAATGGACGAAGGCTTTCATCAAGACTTTCACCAAAAAGAGCAACATTATCAAGGTCGATGCAATGTAAGAATAATGCCGACTATTGCTGGTCTTCACAAAGAAATGATAATGACCCTACTAGTCATAAACGAAAGTCTTTTCAACGATCGTTTGAAAGTCTTGCCTTGACTGGCTGGGCGATACAAAGTCTTGCCTTTATTGGCTGGGCAATTCATAGTCTTGCCTTAACTGAATGGGCAATCTAAAGTCTTTCCTTGATTGGCTGGGCAATCTAAAGTCTTGCCTTAATTGGCTGGAAAATATTAGGTACTTTCTTGCGTAGCTGGATAATCCCAAGTCTTTCCTCAACTGAATGGGCAATCGTAAGTCTTTCATTGATTGGCTGGGCAAACTAAAGTCTTGCCTCAATTGACTGGGAAATATTAAGTACTTCCTTGCTTAGCTGGACAATCCCAAGTTTTGCCTTAACTGGCTGGGCAATCGTAAATCTTTCCTTGCCTGGCTGGACGATTCAAAGTCTTGTCTTGACTGGCTGGACGATAAAAAGTCTTGCCTTTATTGTCTGAGAGATCCAAAGGCTTACCATAATTGGCTGGGCAATTGAAAGTCTTGCCTTAATTGACTGGAAAATATTAAGTACTTTCTTGCTTAGCTGGACAATCCCAAGTCCAGCCTGAAGTGGCTGGAAAGTATTGAGTCTTGCCTTAGTAAGCTGGAAAATCCTAAGTAAATTTACAATATTAAATGAATCATAATTGTAAAATTTTTTTAAAGCCCTGTTTTCCATATTCGCTCTTCTAGGAGTTATAACAAGAAACTGAGCCAATCGAAAAGAAACCCCCGAAAACCCCTCAGATAACATTTTCAAGAGACAATGACATACCATCTCGGCGTTAATGGGTTAATACGCTAAATTGAAAATTTTATTTTAAGGTTAGCCCACTTGTAGTGTGGAATTCAATTATTTCACGAAATGTAAACGACTCAATTCGCTGCTCCCAGGGTTAGGTGGGTTAGCCTGCTTATGATTTGTTAGGGGTGATTTCTGGGCTTAGGTGGATTAGCAGGTAGGTGTGTTAACCCACTTATGGCACGGAACTTTATTATTTCAAGAAAAATATGCGACTAAAATTATTGTTCCAATAGTCAGGTGGGTTAGCATGCGTGTGGCTTGTTAGGAGTGGTTTCTACCCCTAGGAAACGGCTTTCGTAGAAATAAAAAGACATGGGTTCCATATTTTTTATTGTTTTACCATGTGCAAAGTTTGGTTTCAAACGACTGTACGCTTTTTTGTTGGTATTTTGTGCGGGATCCATTGTTCCTTTTTAAAGTCCTAAATTGTGGCCGCCATATTGGATCTTCTAGGGGTTGTAATAAAAAACTGACACCGACAATAGAAAGGGCACCCTCGAAAACCCCTGCGATAATATTTTGAAGAAAAAAAATCTTACCGTCAGCAATAGAGAATGCTTTGTATAAATCTGAACACCTCAGCGTTAATGGGTTAAAACGCTAAAATAAAAAATTTCAAATTACAATATTTTGGTGAAAAATAAAGATATCCTAATAAATCCAAGTAGGTTTGAAAGGGGAAGATTATTACTTTTGAATTCCATATTAACTTTGTGGTAGACATTCTTCTTGTACAGTTACATAACCTCAAAAACAGCTAAAAAACTCTCTGGCTCTCTGGCTTTTGACTTTTGTTAAATTTTATCGGCCTGTATTATTCAATTTATCGACATTGCCTACTTCAAAGCTATTTTTATATTCCTTATTATTTAATGGAATATTTAAAGTCACGTGATTTCTCAATTTGAGTGTGTGATGATAGCCTTGTCGCTTGAGAAAAACAGTGTGCGAACAGCAGTGAATCGCGACAGATCGTTGTCCGAGCTTTTCGGATCATTAAAGTGATTAACTCAATAAAGACATTAAATATTACATCTTACAAAAATGTTTATATATATCAAGTGAGTGAGTGAGTGATCTGTATGGTTCTCAAAAATGGTCTTAGTCTGCCAAGTATTCTCCACTTTAAATAAAACTTGAACTATTAATTATTTCTAACGATTCTTCTTCTCTATGAAAAATGAGTTTTTTGACAAAATCCTTTCGAGAAATAATATGTATTTGATGTTTCAAGAATTTTTTATGCAAAAACCCCATTTTTTGTAAATGTTGTTTTTTTTAATCTCTAAAATTTGCTGTTCGGTTTTTTAAGTAAAGAAAAGGGCACAGAAATCGGCATTGGTAGCCAAGAAAAAAACACAAAATTATGTCATAAAAATATTCAAATATCATTTAAGAGTTGCTACATGAGTGGATCTGAAGACGCATGCAAAAAATTTTTGGTCACATTCCACTTTTATTATTAAATTTATTTTCAAACACGTATGACAATTTTTATTTATTATTTAATCATTAATACATATCACTATTTTTAACTCCATATTTCTAGAAGGAATACGTTTAATCAAATATGTATTTATTATTTTTAATTTAATATGTTTTGCTTTAAAGTCCGTTCAATATTGCATAATGTAAGTCTGTACTGAAACATTTTTCACTTTTCCAAAAAACTCACGATTTATCGTAATTGAGGCTCTGGATGCAAAAAGAAGATACAAAATTATTTGTATGGAGTAGAGAGGCCCCTGAGCACTTGAAAATAAAGTCTCGAATGTTAATTTTTAAGACATATATTCACAATGAAAATTTAATGCCGCATCGTTTTCTCCTCATAACAAAGTTGTATCTTTTTTATTTTTCGAATTATTTACGAAAAATCAGTTTTTTCTCTGATTAAAATGTTTTGCATTTTTTCACTTCAACTCGCAACGAAATCGGAAGTTTTCAATTTTTTGTGATAAAACTAATCAGAAATATGCATTATCATGTTCTGCGACGGATGACGTTAGCGAAAGTTCAAAATGTATATTAAAAAAATTGTTAAGAATTTTTTTCCGCGACGGTGCACAATTCGTGCACGAACAACTTCCAGTGATTCGGAAGTCGAGCGAACTTTGAGCAAGCGAAAACTTTGAGTGAGAAAGCTGTTCAGGAAGGTCCAAGGAAGTTTTCTGGAAAGTTTGAGATCAATTGGAATAGTATATTATTCGAAAAATAAAAAAGCTACAACTTTTTTTATGAGGAGAAAAAGATGCGGCATTAAATTTTCATTGTGGATATATATCTTAAAAATTAAAATTCGAAACTTTATTTTCAAGTCCTCAGGGGCCCCTTGTTGCTATCATCATTTCTGTTCTCCTTGTCGGACTGAAATTATACCAAATTTGTTACACAATTTTCATAAATTTTCAGGTTTCTCAGCTTTTAGGTGTTTATTTTCTAGAAATGTGTAAATCTTGCATTTTTTCTCTGCGATCATTCTAGTTTCGCATTTGGAAAGAAATGCGGAGTATTTTAAGAAGTACAAGTCGTGTATCTAGTAGAACAGTTTTATCCAAATTTTTATCCAAAAAAAGAACCATTAAATTTTCAACCAACAAGAATAACTTTTTTACAAAACTATACGTTTGTAAAACTTACTTGCTATATTTGCTGTTGTAAACGTATTTGCATTCAGTTATCCCGTTTATTTAGTAAGAATTTATCTATATTTTTATTCCTTAAGTTTATACAACCAAAAACTTCAAATTCACTATTTCGAAAATTCCCTGACACTTTAAGGTTTTCCTGACATTCTAAAATTAGGTACGCGGTTCGTGCAGGAGGCGAGGTGCATGCGTTGCGTATGGTGAGGGTCACGTACGTGCGAGGCATATGCCTTGCATTTTGTGATGAGCATGAAGTGCGAGCACAAGGAGAGCACAATGCATGCATGAATTGCTGCAATTTATTTTAGTAAATTAACGGGATAAATGAACAAATTATGGATCTTCTTATTTTAATAAATAGTTTTTTTTCAATTTCCTTCCAGTTACCGACGCCATGTTGTTTTAACCTCAGCACCAGCGGCCGGCCAACGGGTCGAACCGAACCGCTCGGCTCCATCCCTTCCCCATGACCTTGCACTTTACTGATGACAGGCAAAGTCACGGTTTCGCGGTTTTTAATTGTGATGTGTTAGTTTTATAAGTTTGCTTAGTATATACGCGATCTTGACGGATTATATTTTTGGAAAATTCAAATAATAAAAACTGATCAAAGAAATTCCATTCATATAACTGTTTGTTCTGTTTTTGTGGTAAGTACATAAATAATATAACCTCCATTATTGCTCACTTTAGGCTTGTGTAGCAAAGTATTTTTTAATATTTTTCTCACTAATTATTAGAATCTTAAGAGGGTAAAAAATCAAAATGGGCTTTTATTCGCAATTGTCATAATAATTTCGGGTTTATCTCAGTAATTAGTAGAAATTGATAAAAAAAAGCGTTGAATAAAAGTTGCAGATCCTTTAAAAACACATATTTTATCTTTAATATATTTTCACCCTACGACTGACAGTTTTCGAGAAAATAAGGGAAATGTCGGTACAAAGTGTAGAGTTGCTTAGTTCACACACGATACCCTTTTCAACGTGTAATGGGGGGCGGGAAGGCACATCTATGACATGCCACATAAATGACTTAGGTAACACACGACCTCCTTTCTAACGCCTCATGGGGAAAGGCACCCCTATGACTGGCCACAGAAATAACTTAAGTCACACCGGACCTCTTTCCCAATGTCTCATAGGGGGCAGGAAGGCATCACTGTGACTGGTCACAAAAATAACTCAAGTCACACACGACTCCCTTTCCAGTGTTTCATGGGGGCGGGAAGGCATCCCAAATACTGGTCACGAAAATAACTTAGGTCAGACACAATCCCCTTTTCAACGTGTCATGGGGGGGCGGTAAGGCACCCCTGTGACTAGACCCAGAAAATATTTGTCATGGTGGCGAGAAGGCATGCCAATGACTGGTCACAAAAATAACTTATTTTAAAGGACAGAATCATGAATAACAGAAAATGCTTAACGTTTTAATCAGACTAGATGGAAAATAATATTTTCAAATTAAAGTTATTTCCTGAAAAAGATCCTACTCCATCTTCATTCCATTTGCAATCGAACCACAAAACTTTTTATGTTTATCTTTTTTTTTAGGAAATAATTTTAATTTGAAAATATTATTTTCCATCTAGTCTGATTAAGACGTTAAGCATTTTCTGTTATTGAAGATTCTTAACTTGATCGATATTGTGTAGATCTTCTGCCTTCATGGTTTGGAGGGTTGATCAGCTATCGGTTAGGTTATCATCTCTGATGATATAACAGATTCCTTTAAAATAATTACTTGTACCATTAACACATAGCTAAAAATTGGCATTATTTTCTTGAATTAAGAGTTCTTTTTCTGATCCCTCTAATAGCATAATTGGAAAAGCACCTGACCGGAAATCAGAAGTTTTTTGGTTCAATTCACAATTGAGTGAATATGGAGTAGGATCTTTTTTTCAGGTTATAATTTTAATTTGAAAATATCTTAGCTCAGACACGACCCCCTTCCCAATGTGTCATGGGGGGTGGGAAGACACTTCTGTGACCGGTCCCAGAAAAAATTAGGTCACACACGACCCCTTTTCCAACGTTTTATGGGGGGGCTGGAAGGCACCCCTGTGACTAGCCACAAAAATAACTTAAATGACACGTGACCCCCCTTCCGGCGTCTCATGGGGGCGGGAATGCACCCCTCTGACTGGTCACAGAAATAACGCAGGATGCATACCATCCCCATTTATCCCCTAATATTTCGTGGAAACATATATTTTGCCATTACCCCATTTGTTATAGCATTAATTCCTACTTTTACGCACTTTGCCGCGGAAAGGTTGGAGTTTGGTATTTGAAGTGCATTTTATTTTTTTTTGTTTTTTGTATTTTATAGCTTTTTAAAGAGTTTTTACTTTTTCTATTTTTTACATTTTTTCGGATTTTTCTAAGAAGCGGTTACTACTTTTTGCCCGGGTAGCAAAGTTTAATGTCTACAATTAATTTTGTGAACGGATCCAGTCCTAATTTGTTTACTCTCCGGCGCCATAGAAATTCGCAGAGATGATGTGCCAAATTGTGTTTCTGGACAACCCTTCGAGATAGAGATCTGCGCATCAAGTGCCAGGAAGATTCAATATGTTATGTGTGCGCCTCTGTAGATTGGTTCACAAATTCTTCCGAATGATTCATGGTGAGATGTACATACCCATGCTCTTTTATATTTATGTAGCTCTTCCAAAAGTCCGTATGGATTTCTGTCCCTGGGCTACATGTTTCTTGATCAAAGAGATCAAAGTATCTTTGTCTCTTTTGTTGTCAGGACAGATTTTTAATCTATGAGAATGAGCATGCCCTCTGTAGATCATTTCCAAAATCCATGAACCTTCAAATACGCGTCCACGCTCATACTTCCGGCGACCGATCTTGCATTCGTCAATTTCGACAATTTTGCCGACACCTCATATTTTTCCCTCGTTAGCAAATTGTGTATAGAGAGCAACCATACCTCCTGACAAAAAGAGAAGCAATCGAAATCTGTTTCCCTGGATACCTGCTGGTTTTCAACAAGGCTATTATGGCGGATTGTTTGATCGAATGTCAAACCTACGGCAAAACAGTACGTCAGAAGCATACATGTTGCTTCCGAAGTATGACACCTTACAAACCAGCTATTTTCTGCGACTGTAGCCTTATGCCTACATTTGCCTTTTTTCTGACACACAAACTCTCCACAAACAAGTGTTCCTTCCACAAGTTTCATGTTTTTTTTGTGGGTCCGGAAATATTTTTCAGTCTGAATTAAATTGATGTCATCTAGCCATTGTAACGTTGTCTCCTTATCTCGAAAAATTGCACTGAGAGTAAAGATATTGTAAGTTCGATCCATTGTGATTGGTTTGGTTCTTAGTGCGGAACAAAATGAACAAATAATCAGTACAGATAGTACTGATCGACTATTGGAGAAAATGAGCGAATTTGTTTTGAGTGGAAAGACGGTATGAACTGCGAGAAGCTTTCCGCGCGCGGACTCAACCTTCCAAGAATTTTTTATGTTTAGTATTTCTGTGATTTTCAATACTTAACGTCCATCCAGCCTACCAGGAATTTTTTATCCAATTTAAGTCGCACCGCTAAACATTTTGCAGTATATCTGTGATTTTTCATATTTATCGTCTATTTTGTAGAAAACCATCAGTCGTAGGGTAAAAACATATTTAACAAAAATCAACACTAATTGAATTAGTGATTTAATGATTCATTGCTGAAATAGTGATTTTTTGGCTTTTCACTATTGAATTAGTGGCCTTCTACTGTAAAAATAGTGATAATATCACTATTTCCAATTAGTGGATTTTATTTCACTATTATTCAGTATTTTAATTTACTATTTAATAAGTGAAGTCGAGATCGAACCCGTGATCACGTGATCGCGACTAATGGTGGACTCGCGCCAACCCGCACTCACGTCTCGTTTGCATCGTTTACATTTGTCACTTGCATAATTTTTCTTTCTACGAGCGTAAAAAAATGTTAAAACACAGGTTAGTTATATTTTCCAGTTTATTATACTTTCGTGTTGTTTCCCAGTGGATAGAGTCCACATTATGTGGCGATATGTATATCAAGACGAAAACATTTGCTATAGAATATGAGCGCTATGTTCGTTTTGAGTTTATGAAATTCAGCTTTCCATTCATTTCTATAGAAATACATGGAAAGCTGAATTGATATTTTTCTTTAGTAAATACAGTATCAACATAAATTAATTTAATTTTTAAATATACATTATAGTTTACTTCTATAACTTGTCTTGTAATAAAATTTAATGTTGGGGTTATTGGTTGACTCTAGCAAATATTTTATTTCACTGTGTAATTATTGATTTTGAATACTGAATTAGTGATTTTCCACTTATTAATAGTAGATACTTTACCTCTCAAAACCACTATTTGCTTAGTGAGATTTCACTAATTGATTTAGTAAAATATTTTCACTGATTGAATTAGTAGTTTTTCACCACTTCGTAGTGACCTACTTCTCGCTAATTCAATTAGTGAAATTTACAGTTTCAGATTTAGAGAGCTTATTTATTGCATTTATTGATAAGCCGAAATCTTATAAAGTGCTTGAAACTGCAAAACAATGAATTTCGACAAAAGTGAGCTTTGCCTATATACTCGAATCTCCCAAATGTCAAACTCTCTCTAGTGTCACTAAAACTCTCCCAAATGTGAACTTTTTCTCTCTTATATGTCAACTCAACTCTACACACTTTCGAAGAAAATTGTACAGCTAACAAACACATAACCTAGATTTTTAGTGTACATTTGAGAGAACACGTCAGTTGACATTTGGGAGATTTTACGTTCCCGAGCCGTTGAAATTTGAGAAATTCGAGTGTAGTGCTATTCCCAGCGCTTCAATTATGTTACTTAAACTTGTGAAATTAAAAATGTTGTTAGACAAATTACGTAAGCCAGCAATTGAAAATCCGCAAATCTGAATATCTTATTCTCAAATCAATAATTGAAAAATTATTCACTTTTTTTACTTTCACCCATTCCATCTGGTTATTACTGACAAACTACACTATACTATACTACACTGAAAATTTTTTTGCATTAAATCAAGTAGGCTAATTTACTTGGCTGATTTTACTTGAAAAAAGCAAGTACTTTCTTCTTACAAGGGACCGATTTTCTTGAATCAAGAAAATAATAGAATCAGGGCAGTTATTTGAATTAAGAATATATTTACTCTAAGCAAAGAACTATTGAGTTAATTTGTTTCATTATACTCATTTGGGTGAAGTTTAATAAAATATTGAATTAAGGATATTATATCTCATGATAAGTAACTAAAACTCTAACAAAATGTTTCTTGATCCAAGTAAATTCGTATACTTATTTTGACTACTATTTTAATATGATTATTTTCCTTCGAACAACTATTAATTTGAAACGCATGTGAATGTCAGATTCACTTCGAACATACCTATGTTATCAAGATAGAAACTGTAGACTTCATATACAATAGACACCGCACACATACTATACAAATTAATATATTGGTCTAAATTAATTTACTTCTTACTGCATATGTATCTTATTAAATATAATAATTGACAAGTTGACATTGTATGAAGTTGATTCTCTTCACCGCTAACAATTATTTTGAAATTCAATAACATTTTTAAAGTTCAAAACATTGGTGCATATAATCAATTTTACTCATGCAAATGTAGATAGGAATTTGCAACGTTGATAAACTACTGTGAGTTTTTGGTGGTAAGAATTAAAAATTTTGTAACAGATTTGAAAAAGTGTTTTTCATTTTGAAATAATTTTGCAAAACTCAAAAGTCATTTCATTCCTGAAATTATTAAAAGGTTATAAATGTACTGCGTCTATAATTTTTTTCGCTGATTATTTGGATGTATTAATTTACTTAAAATTAAACCATTTCGAATTTTTCTAACCGTAAAACATTTTTGTGAATCGGAAAATGACTGGGGATTTTTTTTCTCGATTAAAATGGCCACCCTGAAATTATTTGTGTGTAGTGTTCAAAATATCAAAAAATCATCAGAACTTAAAAATAACAATAAATATTCCTGCTAAATACAGGAATTCTTTATTCAATAAAGAAATATTACTTTTTTGGATTCGGCTGTATTAAAATTGATTTTTAAAAAGTTAAAAATTTTGTTATGTGAACCTTATTTAATTTAAATTAGAGTTGTAGAACATAGTTGTATTTTGTTTACACACAATTTTCGTGTTCGATAATAGCAGTTGAAAATCACAAAAATGGCAAAATTCATTAAAGTTATAAGTAAAAAAGAATAGTTTTGAAAATATAAAATGATCATGTGTTATTCTAATTTAAACTAAATAAGTTTTAGGCAACAGACTTTTCAACTTTAGAAAATAAAGTGTTAATCTAGCCGAATTCAAAAAATTGATTTTCCCTTAATGAAAAACAAATTCCTTTATTAGGCAGGAATGTTTAAAATAATTTTCAACTTTATATTCTTACTTGATACATAAAATAGTTAATATCTTGTTTTATATTTGTATGTTATTAATTAGCAATGAAATGCTTACCGCGTACTGTAGCGCGCACATAATGCTGCTATTTTAAATGACTAAGTATAGATTTAGGTTTTTTAAATAAAATTAACAAAATTAAGTTTTTCATTCAATGAATTCAATGATCATAGAAAGTTCATTTCAACATGTCATTAATTATAAAAAATTTAATGCGGATCTTGTTAGAATGTATATTTCTAAAAACTTAATAAAATTAAGTTTTTCAGTCAAAGAATTCATTCATCATAGAAAATTTCTTGGACTACAAATGGTTAACATTTTGGCAATCATCCATATGCTTACATAATTTATTTTATTATGTAAATAATAAAAAATAAATATATTACAGCGTAAAACAAAGTTATAAGCTTTAAAAAATTCTTAAAAATACAATTATTACATTTTCTTGATAATATAAAAAAATTTTACGCGTTTTAAAGCAAAATATGCAAGAAAAAATAATTTGATTATATTTTTAAAAATTGTATTAAGAATGCATTTCACTTTATAAAAGAACAATTAAGGTAATATTTAAACTAGCGATCAATTTTTTCTACATATTTTAAATTATGTTTTAGAAATTGTTATTTTTAATTAAAAACTGAGTTAAAAAGTATTATAAAAGAATTAAATGAATCGAAAACTGTGCGTTTTACAAAGATTTTTAAAAATCAGAAAATATTTATTTGTCACTGAGGTTATTAAAGCGGTTTTCAACTTAAAATTCCTTCATTTTTTATATGCTTTAGATGGTTTTTAAGCGGATTAAATTTCTAAAGAAAAAAGTATTGAGCCTTTTGTGAAATAAGTGAAGTTCAATTATTTTTTGCATATTTTAAATTGTTGTTTTAGGAAAGCAATTCCCTATTCAAATCTTTGTAAAAAACGTATGATAAAAGAATTCGATAAATTGAAAACTGTGCGGTTTGTTCAAAATTTTCGTATAGCAGAACATTATTTTTTGCCATTAATATTATTAAAGCATTTGTGTACTACAACTTTTCCTTTATTATTTATTACCTTTGGGTCGTTCTTAATCGCTTTAAATATTTAAAAACAACAAGTATTGAGACCATTGTTAAATGAGTAAAACTTAATTCGCTTTTTCTCATATTTTAAATTATTGTTTAAAAAATGTTATTTTGCATTAAAAACTTAATAAGAGAGTATTGTATAAAAGAGATGGAGAAATTAAAAACTGCACAGTTTATGGAGAATTTTTGCTTATAGTTCAATACTTTTAGATATTTTATAACATTTTTAAATATATTAAGAAAAAAAAGTATCGAGCCTTTTTTTAAAAAAAGTAAAATTCAATTCTAAAATTTTTGTAAATGTAAAATGGTATATTAAAGTTGATTTAAATAACTTTTAGTTTGAAGTTGGTTGAGGCTCGCCATACGACTTGGCACGGCCCTGCATTGAAATTCTTACCCGAGATTTTGACACCGAAATCCAAGTGCTTCGATAGCAAAGCAGGTAGAACGTGCGGTTAGGACACACTAGTTTCGGTAGTTCAGATAGGGCTCAATCCTCGGCGAGTGCGATTTTTCAAAGCGTCTAGACGATTATATGTGTAAGTAACAGTGTGCGCGAATTACGTATTTTAATCATTCAAAAAATGAAGATTATATAACAATAATTTCGAAAACAATTTTTTTTTAGAAATAGTGTTCAGTTGAGGCACTAGCCTATTGCTCCGATACTACATATTCTTAGATTAAGAAAATATATTTTTGACGTGTATCAGAAATTATTTCTTGGAAGTAAACTATGTTCTGCATTTGAATACATCTCGATATGAAGTAACACAGTAAAGTTATAGAATAATAAAATGCGATATTCTATCTAAGAATACATTTTCTCAGATTAAGAAAATGTACGCTTGTTCCAAACATACGGTATCAAGTATTTATTTATTTAGAACACTCTCATGCTCTATCGTCCCCAATCGTACCTGCGATTCACTTGAATCAAGTAACATTTACTTGATTCAAGAACAATTTTTTTTCAGTGTAGAAGTTTGCCAACGTTTGCTAGTTGCAAGTATTTGAGACTATGAAATTTGGACTCTCACTTGCCTTCATTATTAACGGTAAGACTTAATAAAATATGCCGTTTTCCAAAACAAATACGACGACACGTATCTTAGGGATTTGACGAAACTTTTTTTGAAGTTATGAGCGTCGAGATAAGCGTTTATGTTTAAAAAGTAAAAACGCATATTATATTTCTCAATATAACACAGGTATTTATCTTTTTCTTTCTTGAAAATCCAATGAAACATGTCAATCTTGCAAAAGGAGCAGAACTTCTATAATAGGAATTTTAAATAATTGTCCAGGAAAAATAAAAAATTGTACATTGAAGAATTATAAAAGTTTGAAAATGAAATTTTCTGGTCACCGTGATGTAATATTGTTGTTGATAATTAATTTGCTTTGTTATTTATTATATATATTCTTGGGTTCGAAATTCAATTGTTTTGTTGAAAGATTCATCTTTTTGGGTCGAAGAATTAACTATTTCTGTAGAAAATTAACTTTTTGTTAAAAATGAATATTTTGGTCGAAAATTCATATATTTTGGAGAAAAATGGGACTACTTGTTTAACAGTTAATTTACTTGGTTATAAAGTAGTTTCTTTCTGGAAGATTCATTATTTTAGTTGAAAATTCATCTAGTTTAAAGATGAACTATTTTGTTGCGAATTTATCTTTTTCAAATAAAAAATTATACTACGTGGGCAAATGTTTTTTTGAAAACGAACTTTTTTGTTCAGAACTCATATTTTTGGACTAAAAATGCAACTGGTTTATAGAAAATACGTTTTTAGCTTGAAAGGTCAAAAATTTGGATGAACTTGTTTTTATTCCTGCCAGAAGAAACTTTATTTGTTGAATATTTGTCTTTTTGTTTGGCAATTTATCATTTTAGTTGGAAATTCATCTCTGCTTGAAAATTTGATTACTTTATTGAAAATTCGGTTTTTCCTTAAAAATTAATTTTTTTACTTCAAATTTAAATTTTCACTTTTGGTTAAAAAGTTTTTCTTTATAGATATAGCTTTAGCTACTTTTTTAATAAATTCATCTATTTTGTTTCAACTTTGTCTTTTTTAGTAGAAAATTTATGATTGAAATTTCGTTATTTTTTATTTTTTTATTCTTGGTTGGATAATTCATCTCCTTTTTTCAGAATTGATTATATTGTTGATAATTCGACTCTTTAATTAAAAATTCAGCTATTTAGTTGAGAATTCGCTTCTTTTGCTTGAAATATGAACTATTACATTTTTTGTTGTGTATTAATCTTTTTGTTGAAAGTTCCACCTTTCTAATTAAAAATTTATTTATTAATTTATCAGCAAAGCGGTTTTATTTATTTTTTAATTGTGAAAATTAATTAATTAATAATTAATTAATAGTGCCGAAACGTACAGATCCGTTAAAAACTAGAGATTGAGTACGATTACATTACACTCTCCTGAATGAGAATGTAAAGATGTTAATGTATACAAAACGGATGCAATCACGTTTATAAATATAATAAATGATGATTACAGGATTGTTTGAAATTTTGGAAGCAAATTATTTTACTCCATCCTTACATAGTATATCCTGTTTTTAAATTACACTGGTACTATGGATTTGAAATCGAATTAACTGGTCCTAACGTAGCTTGTGTAGATCATTCACGGTTTGAAATAAATTAACATAAAAGTATACTTTTTAACTGCAATGAAAAGTCTTTAAAGATATAAAATGTTTAATCTTCAATAACGAAATGGCTACATTTGTATAACCACACACGTTAATACCTCCACTCAAAATAGAAAAAAATAGAAGAAGAGAAAAGAAAAACAAGGAGATCTTTCTTCCTTTCTTCTTTTTTCTCTTATCTTTGTTTATTTCTATTTTGTTGTATTTTTAAACCAAAAAAATGTACGAAAATTTACCAACGCTTCTCTGTTTATTAAAAACTTTTCTTAGGTTATTAAAATTCATCCAAATAAAAAAAGGAGATGATTTTGTAACGGACCAAAGGAACCGAATGAAGTCTCTACAAAGTACCCGTAAAGACCCCATTGGGTCCCCATTTGGTTCCTTTTTAAAAAACTAAAGAAAAACAGCAAAATAAACTTTTAAATTGTTGAAATTCAGATTCTACGTTAAAATTTGCATTAAAAACTCACGGAGTAATCGCAATACTTTTTCTTGCAACGTTAAAAACTTTAAAAATAAAATACCTGTCATTTACGTGGGCTAAAGGCGCCTTCAAGTGCATCTTCTTTTAATAGCAGTTAATAATTGTTCCGTCGGTAACTTTAAGAATTTTGTCTGGATGCTAGCGCACGCAGTGGAAACCGCAGGCAACAACGCTGCGATGCAAGTGAGAGAGAATTTTATTTTTAAACTTCGCGCGCAACATACTACTTGAGCTATTATGGATACGCTTGAAGTCACCTTGAGCAGAAGTTAATGACATTTTTAAAATTTTTTAACGCTGCAAAAGAAGAATTGCGATTACTTCGCGAGTTACTAATAGAAAATTTAACGTAGAATCCGAATTTCAACAGTTTAAAAGTTGATCTTGCTTTTTTTTTGAGTTTTTGAAAAAGGAAACGATTGGCGGCCCAATGGGGTCTTTACTGGTACTTTGAAGAGGCTCCTTTCGGTTCCTTCGGTCCTCCAGCGTAATAGGAAGGAAAACAACATTCTTTCAACCCAAATTTCAAATATCATGTTTTAGTTTATTTTCTTTCAAAATAATTTTACGGTTTGACGCAATTCATTGTTGAAAGTAACTATAGATATAATCAAGGCACTGAGAATGACAACTAGGTATAGCCCACTTGAAGTAGGCCTACAAATCATGCTCTTTTCAATTGTTATTGAGGGTCATCTCCAAGTGGGCTTTATCTAATTGTCATTCTCATTGCCTCAATTCTACTACCTTTTGCACATAGACATTACTCATTTCAATTCTCAAAAACGAAACTTTACAAGCTTGCACTACTTATTAACTAAGTTTCAGCGGCATGGCTTATCTACCCTACCGAAAGAAATCTCTGAGTTTTCTTTAGCGAAATAGCTTTTCCATTTGAGTCTATAAACAAAATCGATTTGAAACAAAATAGTCTCGGAGATAGTTTGAGAGATTTAGGTCCTTTTCAAGATCCTTTTAGTGGTCCTTGTGAGAGTGGTGTGACGGTAATATAATGTTCCTTTTGTATTCGTCACGTACTGGGTGGGCAGAGTTATTTACAGTAGTTGGTCGTGGCTAATCCGCTCTCCCTTTTTAAATTTCTCTTCAAATTATTAACACTTTTTTTTAATTGATGAATTTTCTCATTATACTTATTTATCATGATAACTTATATGCTGATATACAATTTTCTAGTTGAATTCAAAAATGTTGTATTTTTTGGCGTATCTCATTCCATTTACGAGAAACGTTCTATTAATTCCAATTTTAAGCATTAAAAAAAGTGAGATATCTGAAGTCATCGAAACCCGTAGATTCCGAATTATTATGTTTTAGGCTGTTAACTATGAAATAAAAAAAATCTACTTCTAAATTTTAATACGAAAGCTTAACAAAGGACCCTTGAGTGTCGGCTACTCTATTGAGATAGCCTTTCTGCTTGTTACTTATGATCGTATTCTTATTTCAATTTCGAAAAGGATATTTTAAAGCCTTCAGACCATTTAAAATTTTAAACGAGCTTCCTGGACCTTTAAAAATATCTACCTGAGTGCCTGCGGAGAATTTCTCTGAGCTTCTTTGACCTAAAGAATTTTTAGTATATACTCAAAGATTCTTTTCGGTAGGGTATTGGCTGAAAAGGGATTGGAGATGTCCGCAGTTAAAATAGTCGACGGAACAGCAAGTAGTGGCAGAACAATTATAATTCCTTCAAATCTATTAACAGCTTCCGATGACGTCGTTCCTGAGAGGAAAATATTTAAGTCCTCATCTGTACGTGAAAGATGAAATAAATCTTTTGAAAGCTGTAGTAGCGAAAATGAAATCGCAGAAGCCAGCAGAAAATACTTCAATCACGAAAGCACCGCAAAAAAAAACCATTCTACTTCTTCAAGTAACAATACCATTTCTCAGATCAAACGGCGACAATGCCTCTAAAATGACTTCAGATACGGCTATTACCAGTAACACATCTTTCAATTCGAATGGAGCAGCTAAAATTCAAGAAACACCACATAGCACCTTCTCTAGTGTTGCAAATACTAAAGATTTCGGGAAATAAACCGCCATAGCCAGTGGTAATTGTTTGGATTTCGGATTTGTAAATTCCTTCTCTGAAATGAAGGAAATTCTTGCAAACTTGCAGTGAGTACATTATTCTCTATACAAATACTTCCTTCCCTCGTTAGGCATTTGTATCAATTTAACTGTAAGATGTGATTAAAAAGTTCAAAAGAATGAACAAAAACTCAATTTTATTCAATTTCTGGATGTATTTATTAATTTTTTTAAAATTTTAATTGAAAGGCCATAAAAGAATAGAACGAAATACTACAGAATCAAAACAATGAAATATTGGAGCAAAATTCAAAAATTCTGCAAGAACTAACAATTAAAAATCTTCTAACACAACACTTGGATGGAAGTCTTTACGAACCCCTTCAAGGCTTTCCATTGAAAACTATGTAACATTTCAAAGAGTTTAATGAACCTACAAATAAACGTAGATGTATGGATTTAGTAAGCACCTTCAAACATAAAAAATTACATTGATGCGTCTCGACCGAAGCTTCGGTCCTTACCGAGAACTTTCAGCGAAAATTTTAATTTAAAGAAATTTAAAATACAGTTTCAAAGACTTGAGAAATTGAAAATTAAAAGTGTTTGAAATCTAAGATTTTGGGATAAAAACCATTTTTAGTTTGTCAACTATGAATATAAATTAAGTAATGGCTTTGAAATTGAATTGTACTTTAAGGATTAAAAAGTGAATAATGTTTGATTTTACAAGTTCAATAGGATTAAGTTCGCAATCATAGAATTTCCGTATTTTAACGTTAAAAAACTTTTAATTGGAAAATTCTTATTAGTTAAACAAATCTAAACGCCCTATTGCAACATTAAAAACTATTTTCAATTTTTTAATATTTTCAAAATAATATGTTCTTAATCAAAGACTTTTATTAAATTTAAAATATTGTTTCAATCTAAAATATTCGATTTTCAAACCATTAAATTTGATATTATTTAATTAGGAAATGAACATTTGATTAATATTTAGAAATATCCGACTGTTGATTTAAAATCAGTAGTCATAAATCAAATATTAAAAACTAAACAAAATAAAAACTAAATGTTAATCCAAAATTAATTTAAACACCCTGGCAGACCGAAGAAACCGAATGAAGCCTCTACAATGTACCCGTAAAGACCCCATTCTATAACGCCTGTTGACTGCTACTTACGAATGATGCGTTTGAAGTGTAGCAGTCAACAAGCGTTATACGTCTTATAGTTTTTTAAACTTTTTACCGTTGCAAAAAAAACTATTGCGATTATTCCGTGACCTTCTATAGGGAATTTTCACGTGGAATCCGAATTTCAACAATTTAAAAGTTGGGTTTCCTGCTTTTTGAGTTTTTTTTAAAGGATATAGATTTCTGCAGATTGCAAACAAAAAATCTATAAGCTTTTAAGAATTGTGTAAACCTTTAGAGGAACACAAAAACTTCACAAGATTCCTAGGAAAATTGAAATTTATTTTTTATTTTGAAAAATTAATTTGAAGAGAATATTCAAAAAAAGATTTCAAAAGAATGACAAACTATCAAAAATCAATGTAACGATTTTAGAGGAAGTTTTTTGATTTAGCAGGCTTTTTTAAAATTTTGAAAAAATGCGAATCATTTTGAAAGATAGCAAGAAGTTCTAAAAAATTTTCAAAAATAATTAAAGATTTTAAAAAACGTAAAAAAACTTGGAGATTAATCAAGATTTTTCCATAAAGTTTTGAAGTATTTTAAGGGGTTCGTACAGGAACTTTGATTTTTTTTAAAGAATTTTTTTCTTATTAATAATTATTTTATTGATTCAAAGTTTTTACTTATAAATATTTACATCCCATACTATTAGACAAAATTGTTTTATTTTACGGTTTATTGTACGGCAGCCTGAAGTTAGCCCTGCTTAAATCTATTTGACATAATACCTCCATTTTTAAGCATCAGAAATAAAAAAAAAATTCGCAATATTATTGAAGAGTAGAGTTGTAGGTATGTTCGGGACCGCAGAAATTAAAATCTGGCTTAAATATTTATCAATAATAATTCCGGCGTTTCGAACGATAAGCACACATGTGCAGAATAAGCTGTAAAAATTTCAGCGCGATCGGTCCAGTAGTTTTTTTTAGTCATGTCAACCAGGTCGAAAAACGTTGTTTCGAGAAAAAATTATGTTTTTTTTTTGACATGTTCCTGAGTTTTCCAACCAAAATAACCACTTCCACAACAATCTTTAAGGATTTCAAAACTTTTTAAGGCACAAATAATTTAACTTTGAATGTTAAAAGTGTTTAGTTTACAAAAATATGTAATTATTCAATTTTTAATGTTTCTAGCCTAAAATTGCTTAAAAGGACATTTTGAAAAAATTTTAACTCATTGATTGATCCTTAATATTTTATTTCACAACTGAATTTAAATATGTTGCAATATTTATATAAAATTTGGAAGATACATGAAAATTAAATTTCAGATGCTAATGAATCTGATTATATGGATGAGACGAATTTCAAGGAGATGACGAGTTTGAAGATACAGATGTAGTCTAGAAACTTAACTGACAGAGACTGACCTATTACACAGACCGATAAAAATGCGATCTTTTTTGTAAACAAAGACCGTACCATGTGACCCCGTAGGATTTTGGTATGCTACAAATCGATTCCTTTATCCAAATTTCGTCGTCCTGGCTCAGTTCATAACAATGACTGTCACAATTTTATCTCCGACTACAATGACTTAAAAAACAGTTTAGACTAGTAGTTCTCCTCTTTCTGTTTAAAGAGGACGACTACATAAGATAAAAATGTTTAAAACAAAATTTTAAACAGTTCTACTTGACAAAACTTCTTGTTTCGTGTTTTCAATGTCATCGAACGATTTGTTTCAGACACTTTTGTAATAATTTTTAAGTCTTGAGGAAGACCCAAAGACGAGTCAAAACGTCGATTTATTTAATTTGTGATTGAATAAACATATATATTGAACGTATTACTAAAATAAGTTCTCAATCTCTATAAAGGAGATATGTACACATCTTAAAAAAACATTCAAACAAAGGACAAAAAATTCTAAGACTTCTGTCTAGAATTTTTGGAATTATAATTTTTCATATACGTCAAGTTTTTGAGATGTCATTACCTACAAAAAGTGAAACAATGGCTATTTTTAGCCATATTTGTGACAATATAATATAATGTGCGATATCTCGGAGAAAAAAAATCGGTTCAGGTTGATCGAAAATGGAAATGGAAGATAAAAATAAATACTAAACGATGACGTTAGCAGTTTTTAAACAAAACTGCTAATGTGCTTTTGCATCAAATATCGCTAAAAATAGCTATTTTTGCACTTTTAGGTTGTGATATCTCAAAAACCTACACAGTAATACAAGATGATAAATTTTAAATGTAGATGAATTTAATGTTTGCATTAAATTAAGCAAGTCACTTAATTTT
The DNA here is from genome assembly GCF_010883055.1 of Belonocnema kinseyi. Classification (NCBI taxonomy): domain Eukaryota; kingdom Metazoa; phylum Arthropoda; class Insecta; order Hymenoptera; family Cynipidae; genus Belonocnema; species Belonocnema kinseyi. The sequence goes on along the minus strand of NC_046659.1, from coordinate 25,440,287 downwards.
AACCAGAAATGGAACTTAAGTGCAGTGTCTCCTATCTGATTATACGAGTAATATGATGATTAACTAACAGAAATGTTAAGTTTAGGATGATTTTCATTCGCGCGCTCTGAAATTCAATTTGTGCTGGCAGAAAGGCGTGCGCCAAATTCAAAATTGCTAAGTTGATATCGAATACAAATACACTTACATGATATAGATTATTGATTTTTAAATTATACTGAAGCATTGTTATTAAAACCTAAATAAAAAAACATAAACATAAAACATAGAAACATAAAATTACGTGATATAATATATGAAATATTTAAATTCGACTGTATGATTTTTTAACCCACACATTTGCCAAAAAGTAGCTCTTGCAAAAATTATGATTGCAAACAAAATTATACTCAGTTTATAAATAGGCGTGCGCTAAAATTATAATAATATGATTTTTAAAATAGATATTAACAAATAATAAAATAATAATACACTATAGGTCAAACATAAATACAATACTTTTTCAAGAGGTTATTATGATAGCTATTTATATTTCACATCATACGTCCTTTTTATTTGCGTGGGTTAATTTGCGTCGTTCTGTAGAAAAACGGGTTCCTAACCTTACTTTCTTCTGGATCTCATTTCGCTTTAATATATCAAAAAAATGCTCATGGGCAATTTAAATACATATAAACATAATCTTCTGACCCTCTATATTTGAATTACATTGTGATAGTCATAAATATTAGTAATAACTTTTCATAATCTTGCATTTAAATTCGGTTTCCATTCGTCGCGTCTACAATTTATGATCCACATTGACATTCTTTCTCTTCACCCTAGTGGAAAACGATAAAGTTTAAATCCATCCTTGCTTCTATTTTTACAAAATGGAGCACTGCAGTACACCATTTTTCTTATATTCTAAACATAATTTTAACTAAACTATACGACATGCTTATCGCACTGCTTCCCGCGAACTGTCTAGGAACTAGAATGGCGGTTGCATGTTCCTGTCTAATATAGTACCCTAGTATAGTAGTTTCGTCAATGTTTCTTATTTTGCTATATGTACCCAGATCTATAATGGATTTTATTATGAATAGAATAATCGTTTATATGTAATAAAAAAAGATACAAAAAAGGATTGAAGATTTACGTTCTGTACCTGGTATTTCAACAAGCTTTCTATCTTAAATTAACCTATAAAGTACATTTTACGCACATAAAGCAGTTGACTTTCAACCAAGCGCGTTACTTAAAGTAATGTTATAATCCTCAGTTGACTTTCAACTGGTGAATGATCCTTTTGGTTACATCTGAAAGTCAACCGCCTTTCTCTACTGAAATTCAGATTCTTGTGTTACTGTGTAACGTATAGGCAAAATTTAGAACCCGGATTCGTTTTTAGGTCACCAAAATCCTTCGTAATCACATAGTCCGGTCTTTAGGTACAAATTTCGATTGACTATTTGTGAGTAAATACGAAAGTAAATTCGCGGGTATTTCCTCCAGAAAACACGTATAACTCCTCGTATAATTTTTAAGAAGTTTTTTAGTAGTAAATCAACTAAATTGTCGCTTTAAAAGTGATTTGCATCAGTATTATCGAGAATAATTTCAAGTGCAAACTCCAATGTTTAACGTGATATGTTATTTAAGATTTGATGATTATTCGATACATGCTTTATGATTTAGGTGAGTTTCTAAGTGAAAACGGTTACTCATAACACATCTTCCAAACATATATCTATCATTGAAGAAAAAATATAACTGTTATTTAGTGGAAATAAAATTTTGTTCCAAAATATGCACATGTTCTTAACTTTTATCAGAATAAAAAAATGTATTTTAAGTCATGAGAATAAGAACTCTGTAAAGGCCATTTGAATTTGGCTCGAAAAATCATATTATTTTATTAATTATTATTCTGTGTCAAGTTAGAATGGTATTTACCGAGTTATCATTTTCATATCTTCAACGTAATGTAAAAAAACATTTTACTAGCACTAAGTGCTCCCATTTGGCCTGCACACGTGCGACTCGCACGACGTGCGAGACATGTGCGACCACATGGAAGACACATCTGCATGGTGATATGAACTCACGTAATGCGGCCTTATCCGCACGCGTGCGACTCATAATGCTGGTGCTGGCACTGTGCAGGTATTTTGTTATCTGGGAAGCGTTGATACGAACGTTCGTCGACGTACGTACAATTCTTAGGATACATTGTGAAGCCAGGCTAAAGATGACAGTCCGCGTGTGAAAGTTCATAGCGCCACATAAAAAACAAAAAATTCAATCCGTTTGCGTTTGCATCTCGGTGATCCCTATCAAAAAACTATTCCATTTTTGGTTGAAACTTTATCCTGTACATTGTATTAGTTAAAACACCAATTATTTAATAGAAAATTAATTTATTTTGTTAAAAAGTAAACTTTTTGGTTGAAAATTCATATATTTTGTTAATTAGATCTTTTCATAAAATTAAAAAAATTGCTTTAAAATCGTCCTGATTCTTTCATTTATTTTTTAAATCTTTCTAAATATTGACTTAAATTAAATTTTTTGAATAAAAAATCATTTTCAATTTTCTTAGCAATCACAATAATTTTTGTTATTTTTTAAAAATCTTTCACAATTCTCGAAAAGCTTAATTTTTTTTTAATCTGCAAAAATCCACATTGTGTTTGAAATTATTTGAAATAATTTCAAGTTTTACATTAATTTTCAATCTTTTTTCAAATTAAAATTGTAGCGTTTAAACTTAAAATTTAGCTCATTACAATTTTAGCAATTCACGGCTTTCTATTTCGAACCATTCTGTTCAAATTTGTATAGTTTTTAATAGTTATTTGTAATGGCTTGTTTTAAATGAACGGTAAAATATTGCTAAAAATTAACGAAATTTTCTTTTTTTAATTCAATAATTTCGAATTGAATGGGTTAAAAATATAATTTTTGTAGACTGAAATAATATTTGAAGTTATAATTGAAAATAATTTAAAAAAATAATATCTAATGATTCTTTGATTTTGAACGGATTCAGCGTCATCTTATAAAATCAACTTTTTTCCATTTTTAATACCTTAAGGGGTTATATACAGTTAGAATTTTCAGAAAATCGATTTTTTTAAAATTTTATTTTCTTAATGTACATATATTTAAGAATACACACAGAAAATTTTATATCGTTCCGCTGCACATTTTCGAAGTGACACGCAAATTTGAAACAGCGTTTCAGAGTGCTTGAAAGTACAAGGCCAGAGTGGCAGCGCTTACCTGGAACGCTGTCCTTTATATGCACCCGCCTATTGTAAATATTCCCTTCTAATGTATTTAGATGCGTAAAGCAACAGTGTGTTATTGTTTTTTTATACCTGAAAGGTAAATTTTTATTTTTCTCTCCCCAAACTAGAAAATATTTAAGAGTGGTAGTCAGTATAAGCAGCTAAGCCAAGCAGTAAACTTGTGAGTTCGTTCATATTTTTTTCTGTAATTTTTTCGCGAAAATGAAGTCTTCTAGAGAAATGAGAAAATCTCTTAACATACGTGAGTCGAGAACAAAAAAGCGCAAAAATGTTTTTGATCCAAAAACAGCCGAAACGGATAAAAGTAGTGTCAGTACCTCAGCGAAAAAATTGAAAGAACAAGAAGAAATCTCAGTTTCGCGTGATCCGTCTGTTGAGTATCGCATTTTAAATTTTATAACAGTGTTTGCAGAATTTTCTGAATATGTGAAATGTAAGACCTGTGACGGAAATTTTAAGTAGGTGGTTTTAACCAAAACAACAACGAGCACTACAATCAACTGATTTGGAAAATCTCTCCCAAAATTGTTTAGCAGCGCGTGAACATTTCCGATCTCAGAGCGCGTGAGAGCACTAGAGATGTAAGAATGGCCCGCAGACAACATCAGCTCGAGTTATTAGAAGCTGCCGAAGCGGCGGAGGATGTATTATATGGTCTTGAAATATACGACTCCATGTAAGTTAAAAAAAATTTTATCCTATGTAAAGTGCTTTTCAAACTTTAAACGCGTTTTTCTCAAAATGGTGTTTTCAATGTCGGTGACCAACATTACTCGAAAACGGCTAAACCGATTAGTCTCAAATTTTAACACGAGCTTCTTCAATATATTTTTTAGTAATTAATCGAAGATTTTTTCTCACCGATAAATATTTTTTTTTATAAACAATTTAAGGCCGAAATTTTGGTCAAAAATCGATTTTTTTTTAGAAACCGCCATTTTGTCAAAAAATTTATTTTGCTAATTCCTTCGATTAATTGCTAGATTTAACATTTCTTTAACGAAATCTGTTTGGTTTTTTAATTTCAGATGATCCAGTTCAGAGACATAGTGGTCACAGCAAAACGACTTTTTTGAGAGGAGCTCCCGGAAATCAGCTTTTTTCGGCCTTCTAACTGTATATCACCCCTTAAATTCCATATAAAAATTTTTATTTTAAAATGATGTTGTATTTATCTCGCGCTTCGCGCTCGATTATGTATTTACCTTGCGCTACGCGCTCCGTCTTTATATTTTCGCACATTCTTGCGCAAACATTTTAAAATTAAGACTCAAAACATCCACCAAAATAATTTTGTAATTGTGAATTGCCTTTCGTTAAAAGAGAGTTTGAACGCACCTACAGCACGCGACTGATGGCAATCGCACTCCGTACTTGGTCTTTGCATTTCTTCCGCATTCGGGCACAGACCTTTTGAAATCAAAGGTGAACGGACCGACAACTGTAATTTTATGATTTTGAACTCTCTTTAGTTGAAGCTCTTTTGGCTTTAACGAACACTTTCTCATCACGTATCTCGTGCTTCGCACTCGATTTTGTCCAACATGTCAACTTTTCTACAGTATACACAATACTTTTATATCAATTATAATACATTTTTTATGTAACTCTGCCTGCAATTACTTATGAAAAAATTGCAAAATAAAAAGCAAATTTTATTTATCATGATAATTTTAGTGTTTGTTTTTTATTTTGCTTTAAATTGTATTCTAAGCTGCTCTGAAACATGTATCATTTCAATAAATGTATATTATTACAATTAATAATGTGCATAAAAATTGAATCATACTAATTCTTGTTTCCATGTTTTTATAATTTTTTATTTTTAATGTTGTTTTTTACGATTAAATAAAAACTACTGTGCATCTGCATAGAGTCCTATATAGGAGCCTATGTCCTCTTTCATCTTGTCTGTGCTTTTTCCAAAAAGTTCATATTTGCATTTTTTATCTTATGTTGTACGATTAAAAGAAGATATACTCGTCCAATCGAAAAATGATAAGTAAGAAATTTATATATCTTTTCATGCGAACAAGTTTTGTCTGGTAATTTAAGTTCATACTTTGTGTCGTTTCTTCAAAGAAATGTAATATTTTTATTTTGAATGATTTTTTTATGACTAAAGCAAAAACTACGTGTCTTGTCAAAAATTATAGCTTTTTTTTGGATGAACAATTTTTATCTCATTTTTTCCGTAGCTTATATCGAAAAGTGATTCATTATTAATTTGTAGTTCTTTCCAGGGCGCGCAATTTGAGCTTTTTCATTTTTTTCGTACCTTGCATAGTTTGACCAAAAAATGGAATTTTTGAATTTTTCATTATTTTTGGTACGATCAAATTTGGAATGTTCAACTTTTCGACCAAATTAAAAAAGTTGTTATCGTAGTCATGTAGGGCTTTTGAAAAGCAAAGTTTTTTTTCTCTTGGCTTTTTTTCATATCATGCGTTGTTTGGCTTAAAATGTTCATTTCAGTTTGTTTTTTTTTGGATTTTGAAAATGCTCTAACTCTGACAATTTTCTTTTTATAGAAAAAAGTCAGGAGGATAAATTGTTTAAGTTTTGAATGACTATGAACAACCGTGCATAGAATTTTTACATCTTGAAAAAATGTGGTTTCAAAATTTTTTTGTACGATCGAATTTCGAATTTTCAACTTTTTGATCAAATTGAAAAAGTTGTTATCATAATCTTGTAGGGCTTTCAAAAAGCAATGATTTTCTTCTCAAGATTTTTTTCGTATCATGCGTTGTTTGGCCTAAATTGTTCATTTTAGTTGTTTTTTTTAATTTTGAAAATGCTATGACTCTAGTAATTTTTGATTTTTTGAAAAAAGTCATTAGGATAAATTGTTAAATTTTTTGAGTACTATGAATAACCATACAGAGAACTTTTGAATTTTTAAAAAAGTGGTCTCAACAATATTCAAAATGTGCCCAATTTTTGAATTTTCATCCAAAATGGCCGGCTAACGAACTTGAACTTCTATTTAGGACACTAAACGAGTGTACCAAAGGGCAATCTAATAGATTACTTTTTTCAAAAGTTGTCGTGTTCACAGGCGGACACATTCGTGAAAACCTGTTTTTCGGATTCAGGGGGTCTCAAAACGTGGACATTTGACAAAAACTGGAGGGGGGGGGGGTCAAATTTTACACAAATCTAATACCTCCTTTGATGAGAATGTAAAAATTGAAATCGAACTTATTTTAAATTTGTAAATAATTTCTTTACAAAAAAGGAAAGATGGAAAGATAATTGGATAGATTGGACGGTGATTGGATAGATTTTTCTTATGAAAAATTGTGGCCACCCTGAAAAAAACGTGACTCATTTAAATAAATGATTTTAAAATATTTTTAAAAATTTAAACGCATTGCAATGTTATTCAGAATTAAGGTTCATTCTTTAATAAACTTTTTCTTTTGCTTTTACTTTCGATGATTTTAGGAAAAAAATATAATTAACAAAAAATATGTATTTTCAACCAAAAAGTTTACTTTATAACAAAATAAATTCATTTCATATAAAATAATTAGTATTTTAACTAATACACTGTGCAGGATAAAGTTTCAACCGAAAATGGAATAGTTCAATTTCCAGATAAAAACTGTGATAAAAAATTGATTTGAACAAGAAAAAAAACGAATTTTCAATAAAATTGTTACATTTTCAATGGAAAAAGTGAATTTTCGACAGAGAAGAATAACGTTCTATACAAAAAATGATTTTCCAACTTAACGAATATACACGATTAATTTTTAATCAATCCTAGAATAGTTACATTTTCAGATAAAGAAAAATATTTTTTAACAGAAAAAATAAATTTTCAACAAGGTTGTTCAATTGTCAACCAATAAGATGAATTTTCGACCAAGAAAATTAATAATCTACAAAAAAGACCAATTTTAAACAAAATACATAAATTTTCAACGAAATTATTTAATTTTAAAGTCAAAAAGATGAATTATCTACAAAAAATTGAATTTTTAAGCGAAAAATATGAGTTTTCAATTAAAGAGTTCAATTTTAAATTATTATAAAACCTTGTTAAAAAAACGTATTTTTTTACAAAGTATTTTGAACTCTTAAGTGAAATAATCGACTTTTAAACCCAAGAAGATGTACAGTTGATATTTCAACCAAACAATTGCATTTCTAACCAAAAATGATAAATGTTCAACCAAAAGGATTAAGGTTCTACTAAACAATGTCAATTTCTAACAAAATACATGAACTTTCAACGAAATTATTTAGTCTTAAATTAAAAAAGAGTATTATCTACAAAAAACTGAATTTTTAACCCAAAAATATGATTTTTCTACCAAAATTTTAATTGTCGGCCAAATAGTTTAACTTTCTATAAAATTGTTGACTGTTGATGCACAAAAGATGCATTTTTTACAAAACAGTAAAATTTGTAATAAAAAAGTTCATTTAAGGCAAATAGTTGAATTTTCAACTATAATTATGAATCCTTAATAAGAAAAAATTAATTTTTTTACTAAGTAGTTCAACTTTCAATGAATAATCGAATTTCCATGCAAAAAATACGAATTTAATTTTTAAAAAAACTTGCAAATTTAAAGTTGATATTTCAACCGAAAAATTTAATTTTTGACCAAAAAGTATAAATTTTCCATAAAACAATTTAATTTCTACAAAGACAGACGAATTTTCAACAAAATACATGATTTTTTAACCAAAAAGTTGACGTTTTTACTGAAAAAGATAAATTTTTTAACCAAACTTAAATTTTTAACTGAAGAAGGTCCATTTTTAACTTAAAATGATATAGATCAATTGTCATTTTCAAAAATGTATTTTCAATAACACATAAAACATATTTTCATCCGAATAGTTAAATTTTCAACGAAAGAGATGAACCTTCAAATAAAAAAAAATTAATAAAGTAGTTAAACTTTTGATAGAAAAGAGGACTTTTTTTACAAAATAGTTACATTTTCAACAAAGTAATTAATTTTTCAACCAAATAAATTAGTTTTTATCCAAACGAGATGAATTCCAAATCTAAAATACAACAGTAGATTTTTCAATTATAATATTATCATTAATAATATATTTATATATATATAATAGTATTAATATGTATATCATTTATATTATATACTTGTAATAACGTAACCTTAAAATGTGTGCATATAAAGAGGTGCGCGAAGTATTCAAATCATAAAAATCGTCAGCATCGAAACCTGGAAATATTAAAATGCCAATCTCTTGATTTCATTTCCAAGGGGATAGAGATGTAAATAGGACCGCCGAAGTTTTTCGACCGGCAATCGTGCAACTTCGAGTGTTCAAATTCAGAGGAAGAGAAATGGGTTGCGGGCGTAACTCAGTCATGTATATCGTCTCCTACTATGTTCACACGGACATAGCCCTGTCATAATATTGGACCACATCTCGTTTCAGATCTGACATCACTGACTGTGCTGCCTTGAAGAAGTGAACTGGAATGTTCACGAAATGTCGGAAAAATTCGTAGTTTTTTTACACGATTGGAGCCCGAAATATATCTTTTTATCAACAAAATTTTGATTAGCCTGAAATTCAAGATAGTTCACACTTGGCAATTTTACAAAATCGATCAAATAGAGAAGAAAATTTTTTTTAAGAATTTCCAATCTCACAGAAGTATTGTAATCCTTAAATTATGTGAACGTTTATTTACAGCAAAATATTAAATAATTTATTATAAAGCACCCATACATTTCTCAAGCTTCAATCCTACTTATTATTATTTTTTTTTGAAGTATACATTTCATTTTTAAATAAGCTAACCCGTGCAAAAATTGCCCAATATTTGACTGATTTCCGACTAGGGCCCGATCAGGCACACTGCTTAGTGGCTGTTAAACGTGGCTCTCTCTGGACCCTCGCTTAACAGCCAATCTTGAAAGTAGATGGTGCCACATTAATTTCGGGGCCCAAAGAGAGTTGATTCCAAATCTCCCAAGTTTCAATGTAAAGCTGTAAAGTCCCAAACGTCTAAAATATTTCAATGAATAACTTGAAGAGTGACCAAATAAGTGGGAAAAAATGTCAAAAGCGCGCACAAGACGAGTGTGTAGACATCATATACTTCAAATATTCCTGAGTTAAGTGTTTAAGACTATAGAAAGTAAATTTATCAAGTATGTTAAGATGAGAATAAACCTCGAAATGAGATTACTTATTTATAAAAAAATAAGCAGAGGTAATATTTACTGTGTTAAATATGAAAACGAATTAGATCAACGATGACGCCATAAACATATTTATTTTTATATGATTGCATATGATTTAAATTTAGGAACTAGAAGCAATTTAAATTTTAAACTGAAACCAAAAATATATTGAAAATTACTCAGATAATTTTGTCATTTTCAAATGTTAGCTGTTTTATTGCGTCTTTGGACTTTTCCCGTTTTCTGAAAAAAAAAGTTTTTTAAAAAATATTTTGTTTCTAATCTCACATATTCCAATACTTTTATATCGCGAGCTGTATGCTATGTAAACGGATTTTTTTATTCTCAAATTTTAGTTTAGGAGGTGACACCTGAGTAAGTTTGTAATATTCATCATAGTAATTTCGGCAGTTTCGATCCTGAATCATTCCCACCTGAAAATTACTGTACAAGAACCTCGGAGGATCTTGCACATGTTCCTGTACACGAAACTGCACATGAACCTGTAGATGTTATCTTGATGGTTCCTGTGCAGGAATTTTGCGAAGGAAACTGTACATAGAACTTCAAAGGAATCTGTATACGCAACCTGCGAATGATCCTGTACAAGTGTATTCATAGAGTCAATGGAGGTGTGGGTTCCTGTACAAGAACATGCTTAGGATTCTGCGTAGGAACTAATCCGCGAGGGTTCGCTAGTGTCTTGGCTCTTTCAATGGTGAGTTGGATCTTCAAGGGAATAAAGGGAACGCAAGTTTATAGCTGTATTAGCATATACTGGCCTCCTGGCCAGTTCCGAAAATTTTAAAACTACTTAAAAAGCTCTGGCAATCATTGAGGTTTGGGCTAAACTGTGGAGAATAAAAATAAACGTAGGAAAGTCATAATCAATTCTTTTCTCAGTCAGTTGACCAGCTGAAATAGATCCACCCAAAATGTTTAATGAACTAATAGAATGGAAAAACTCCATAAAATATTTAGGAGTCAAACTTCAAAAACGTCTGAACTGGAAGGAGCATATTCAGGAAACTAGGGGAAAAGCCCTCGGAGTCATCCCGGTAACAAGCGTTGAATTTAAAAAATGAAGAATTTGAATTCCTATGAATAAGCGATTTTTCCTCCGTCTAAAAATACGCCAACGGGAACAGAAAAAGTGCAAATCCTCCCTGGCGGACTTAAGGAACCGAATGGAGCCTCTACAAAGTACCCGTAAAGACCCCATTGGGTCCCCATTCGGTTACTTTTTTAAAAACTCGAAAAAACAGCGAAATCAACTTTTAAATTGTTGAAATTCGGATTCTACGTTAAAATTCCCTATAGAGCGTCACGGAATAATCGCAATAGTTTTTTTTTGCAATGGTAAAAAGTTTAAAAAAATATAAGACGTATAACGCCCCAGAAAGCAAAATGGGCGCACTGTGCGACGCACGTGCGTCGCACGCATGCGGATTTTCTCGCACACATTGCCCTCATGCCATGAGACATTTGCGTCATCAATTGAGGCGCATATAGCTCGCATGTCGTGAGAATCACGCATGCGGCACATCCCGCTCGCACGTCGTGAAGGTTCTTTGAGGGTTATGAATTTTATTTATATATATATGTATGATTATTTTTAATAAATAATGGAAAACATCTTTATTGCAATAAAATTTTATTATAAAAACTAGAAAACAGCGCACATCGTTTCTTTAAAGGTTATACGTAATAATTTAGATACATTATTAATACAACAGAAACATAAACTTTCTTAAAGTATATATTATTTGCTTAGCACTAAACAACGATCTATTAATCTAGCGATGAAAATTATAATTTTTTTATAATGGTTTTAAAACGCACAAGTACTTAACAACATTGAACCATTGCGTAGTTATAAAAAAATTTAACTTTAAGTAAAAACCTTTCACATTTAATTATGGCACATGAACGTACGAACTCTTTAATCATTTAAGACCGCATCTATATAATTATTATTGAAAAATGTAATCTTAATATAATATTAAAACGTCTATTTTAGCGCCAGCTGGCAGATGAAATACGTTTTTTTCACTACGAAACGCAACGACCTTTTTCCTCAAGTGATCCGTGTAATATTTATGAAAGCTTACGACTGAAATTGAGGCGCGGAATGCAAAAAGGGGATGCAGAATTTTTTGACTCCAGCGCAAATGAATCTTGATGTGACAAAAACAAGAGTTTTATCACTCTTGTTTGCTAGGCTCCAAATTAATTCTCTCTATCAAATAAATTTTCTGTAATTATAATTTTAAACAAATTTTTAAAACGATCAGAAGTCGCCTAACTTGAACCGAAAAAAGGTATGTCTCAAAAAAAAAAAAAAAGAAACGAAAAACAATTGCGTAATTATAAAAGAAACTTAAGTAAAAGCCTTTGGCATATAATTATGGCACGTGCAAGTACGAATTCGTTCATCGTTTAAGAGCAGCTGTAATTTCCGTAAAAACATCTCATTTTATAATAATATAAAAACGAATAATAATTTTAACGTAAACTGGCAGATGAAATAATTTTTTTGCACTTCGAAACGCAACGACCTTTTGCCTCTATTCATGTCTCTCATCGTCGGCATACACGTCGCTGGAAGATTCTAACCCATCAAAATTGATCTCTCCAGACTCTGATGAGTTCTCTATCTAAAATGAGTTCTTAATCTTATTTATTCTTTCGAGTTCTTGTAAAATTCTGATTTATTCTGAGCTAGGATCATCGACAGCGGCATTCTAACCATTTTTCTTGCGAATTTTTTTGAGGTCTCTGACTTCTTTACCTTTACGTTTCTTCTGCGATTCTCGGTACCTTTGTTTAGTGGATCTCATAACTTCATGCATTTCTGTTTTAAACTGTGTTATATTTGCTGGGTCAGGAAAAAAGGACATTCCAGCGCAGCGTCTAAAAAAATCAAAGGGTACTGTAGTACATTATTTACTGAATTACGTAATTTTATATATAAATTATAAGCATACGGTAAAAGACATTTGCGACTCGAGTATCTACGAACTCAGGTCGGTTTGCATCTCCTTTCCACGTAAACTGTGTCACTAGTTTATCTGTCATCGTCGCTCGAAACGAGGAGCCGAGAAACTCCCTCAACTTGAAGCCACCCCTGCTGAAATTGCGCATTTCAAGTAATTTGAGCAATTTCATGTCAAATCATCTGAAGAACTTAATAATTAAGAACGTATGCCGTGGCATGATGAGCCCAGTGCGAAGAAGGACAAAAGTCTGAACTCCAAAGTTTGCGCATACGAGTATAATTTATACTCGTATGTCCGAACTTCAGAGTTCAGACTCTCGGGCACTCTTCGCAGTGGGCTCATCATGCCACGGCATACGTTTTTAATTATTTCTCGAAAACCAACAGGGTTCCCATTTTGAAATTGACAGGGCTTCTAGTAAGCATTGTAAGCTATCTATAAAAAAATGAAGAAAAAAAACTGAATTTTTTAGAAATTCACATTAAAAACTGGTCTTTGAAAAATCCAAGAAGTAATTGAATTTTTTTTCAACAAAAATTTCTCTAAAACTGCATGTTACTACGAATAATTTTTAAACAATACACTTTGATGACATTAAAATCACCAAAGTTATGAGAGTTAAAAAAAGACAATAATTTTCAATTCTGAATATCTCCCAAGTTTTTTTAATTTTTTAAAAATCATTTCAAGGTTTTTCTTTCAACACCTAAGAGAACAGATACTACAATTTTCATAAAAATTATTAGATTGTCTTCAATTCTTTGGATTATTTGGCATAGAATTGCTTATTTAGTAAAAATTACAAAAGAATGACGAGGATTCTTACCAGTTTTTTACGTTTTTTTTCGTTGTCTAGGGTATCAAGTTTGAGAAATTTCTAAATTGTATCCTAGGGGAATCCTGGTAGAGGTTCAAACAATTTTTCGGCAAGGTGAGCCTCACTCCTAGCATTTTGCGATAATACTTCCAATATTTTGGTGTTTTGATTTTCAATTATTCTATACATATACGAATTTTAGGAATTAACTTATTGTTCTCTCACACAGGAAGTATTAAAAATAATTTACTCACAGTAATCGATCCAATATTCGACTTCCTAATGCATCCTTTAAAACGTGTTTGTCCATTATTATAGCATTCTCCGATGACAAAGATGAAGTGTTTTCAGAAATGGTGCATAAGAATTACTAGTATTAGCAGGTGGAAGAACCTTGAGGCCATTTAGATCTTTTAGAGTGGTAGAATTATCTACTAGAGACTTAGGTGCTACTGGATCGAACGTCTTTTGTAATGGAGACGTTGATAGTAAATGACAAACAGTTGTACTTAATTGTCCAATATTTTTTTCAGTCAAAATAGCAGGTTCACTTGTATTGTCATCACTTTGATCCGAAAAATTAATCGGGACACTTTCTATATTTTTCCTTGAAGAAACCGGAGGCTTTGCCAACTTTGTTTCAGCCTTATCTGAAAATAGGACTATAGACTGATCACCTGGAGACTTGCCTGATAGACTATGAACCCTGCAAGTGTATATTTCGTAAAATATGGAGGACGTGTTAATTGATTAATCCCTAAATTATGCATTCTTATATAGGTAATTAAATATTTAAATATGATTTGCTTTAGTTAAATTGACAATATACTTACAACTATTGACTGTAAAGGTGTTTAACGGATGACGATGGCGCCGTCAGTGCAATTTCTGTCGACTTCTGACATTTGTCCTTGACTTTCTTATTCGTAATTATATCTAATCTAACGTCTGATTTCAATTTATTTTTTTTTTATTTCGGCTAACATGGCACGAAGTTTTTTCTTTTCCTCTTCCACAGATTTCATTTTTATTGCTTTTTATTCGGTTTCCTTCCTCTTCAGAATTGTTTAGCAAGTGTTTCGGAGTCCTGCTTTCTCTCCCGCTACTCGTAAACTTAATTCTTCTTTTTAAACTTTTTTTCTTGATTCTAAGCAATTCAATCTGTGCCAGGTTTTTCATTGATTGAATTCACCTTAACTAGCTTAATTGATAATTAGTTCAATTAGAGTTTACCTAAAGTGAGATTACGGGATATCAAATTTGCATATTATATGATTAGTTATTTGTATTTGGAACAAACGAAGAAGATTAGAATTGTTGCTTTAAAAACAGTTTCACTCACAGTACTATTAATTTTAACCATTAGTGAAGTGGGCTTATTGGTCCCTCAATGTCAACTTTTCTTTATAATTTACTGTGGACATATTAACGGCGTCAATGATCTGGCGCAGTACCACTCATCCTCAATAACACGTTCTTCCTCGCCTTCAACAGGACTTCACACTGGCATCCTGTAGCACTTATTTTTAACATCATTTAAATTGACTTCTTGGACCTCTGGTAATAATCTGCTGCAGTGATATACTCCTACTAAATCGGAAGATAATCCAATGTCGTATACTGGCCTTACTCTTCGAAATTTTTCAACAATGAACAAAGTAGTGCCCGCTACTTTTACTATATTCTTGATGAAGAAAACTTGAAAGTTTTTAAAGAATACAGCAGCTGTCACGTAATGTCGTTGCAAATGTGACTGCACCAAGTTTCAAACTGTGAAACTGTTGACAATTTTCTTCATTCATATATCTTGGAAGAGGTCCGTCAGCATGTGGTCGTGTGAGACTAATATGAATATCGTTGTCTAAAAGCGTTGAAGGAGAATCGTATTTTTCAGCGATTCTTTTATTTACTTGAGAAAGTTTCAATCCTGGTTTTCGGATATATTTTCGGAATTCCGGCATATTTTTCTCAAAACCAAATTCACTGGAAGTGTCTGAACCTCCCAGTAATGCGACATCTGCTACTATGTGCAACAGAGAATGCACGTTGTAAGAAAGAAATTTCTGTCCATAAAGTATTTCACAGGATCTTACGTAACTCTCCAAAGCTGTTTCACACCAAGCATACATTTGCCTTGGTGTGTCTTTCGGTATTAGAAAGCGTATTGCAGAGTTAAGTATCATCAGGTGATCGCAATACTCTTCTTCAAAAACATTCTTAAAAACTGCGGGTGCAGTGTATAGTAAAATTTGTCTGAATTCTGTGGCCCTAAAATTATGGCACAAAGTTATTTCCCGTGGGCAGCGCTTCAATTCAGAGGGACAAAATGTTGTGAGTAATATCATTCTTGAATTAAGAATATCCAGCTTCCGTCCATTCAGCCTTCGATGTCCAAATTTTCCTTCGATTTTCGCAGATAATACTTTTTTCATATTTCCTAACCAGACTGAATGCATCGTTTCAAATGAAACACGTGAAACTAATCCCAGAATCGCAGACAATGGACTTCTTCCTTTATGATGGTCTTCGTCAACAAAGTTTTCGTATTCTTCGTCAGTTCTTGCTGCGTGTCTGGTACCCTCAAAAACCATTGTGCCCTCAAAACCTGGCACGGTGTAATGATGACCTTCAACCTTCCATTTTGAACAAGCATATGCCGATATGTGCCCGTAGTGGTACAAGACAAATGCTCGTGCAGGTGCATCAGCAATGAAGCATCGTATATTCAAAGGAATTAGCTGATTTCTTAGAGATATTCCACCTTCTCTCTGTATATCGACAATTTCTTGAAGGAATTCTTCAAAAAAGTCGTAAGCGTTTGACGGCTTGTGTTTTCCTTTAAATATACCCACTATCATGGGTCTCTTATCAGATATATTTGCAATTCGAAACTGATGTGGCCAAAACTGATCTGGGCCCTTGTCGACTTTACCACCGTCCGTACTGATGTCTATTTCAATTCTTTCCGGCAACGTAGGAAGACTTTCTAGTTTTTTTAAAAGCGTCCGTGTAAGACCAATGTGGAGGTATTCTCCACCTGCAATATTCTGAATAAAATTGCTTGCTACAACAGTAGGTGTATTTAATAATGTTCTTGTATCTTTTGGTAGGAAGGTCAAATTAAAAGGATACTCGCGTATACTTTTAAGCAATAAGTTTCCTTGTTTATGTTCCAAGTTAGTGGCCAGAAATACATTTTTCAATATCTTCTTTTTTACATCTGCAGGATCTTGGAATACATTAATTTCTTGGTTTTCATCTTCTAAATACTCATCACTTTCTTTGTGTTGAAAATTTCCCCGAGGAATATTATCGCCCATTTCTTCATCAGTGTCCTCCTCATTGGAACTCACAGTTGCTCCAGAATCAGTAGAACTCCCTTCATCGCCAGAATTGCTAAAATCATCTTCAGATACAGGCAGCGCAGGATTCGGTATTTCATCGTTGCTAGATGTCTCCTCTGAACTGGGCTCAGGACTAGTTGAATTTCGTAAACTTTCATCTAGGCTGGAGTTGGAGCTTTCAGCATTCTCCGAGTCATTATTACGAATATTTCGCAATGAGGACAAACGTCTTTTCTTTCTTTCAAGCTGATCTTTTGATAATCATTATATCTACAAGACATCCTCATTTTATTTTCTCTTCGGTTATCAAATAAAGTCTGCATGAAAATAATGCACGAAATTTATATATATATATCATGCGAAAATTTCTATAAAAAATGTATAAATTAAAAACTAGAGGAAGTACTAGGCAGTCTGATAAGTCCCTGAAAAATGAAACACGGAGACGTTTTTTTGGCCAAAGTCGGTTTTATTTTTCAACAAACTCTCCTTTTAGGTCGATAC
>NC_046659.1:25419414-25423039 GCF_010883055.1 Belonocnema kinseyi | reverse complement strand
CTTCTTCATGCCCAAAACTGAATGCACGATATTGCCCACACGTGCCAATGATATGCCTACAGCATTAGCTACCTCCCTCAATTTCACTTTGGGATTATTCAACATCATATCATGGATTTTTTCGACATTTTTGGTGTAGTGACCACTTTTGGGCGCCCAGATCGTTCAGCATCAACTGTGCTCGTACAGCCACAACGAAACTCGGTAAACCACTTATGAATCGTTCCAATCGACGGTGCAGAGTCCGGGTAATACTTATCCAGCTCAGATTTTTCCATATTAAAAAAAACTCGGAGGTTAGTCGCTTCTCAGTGCCGTAACTTGTAAATGCGTAAACATAAATGGCTGAAGTTTTGACAGGCGTCATTTGAAGGATCAAGCTCGACGAAAATGGTTCACATTAGTGAATACTAATGCCATCTCTTAGAATTTTCAGGTACTTATCAGACTGCCTAGTTAAACAACGTTTAAATTTTCAGAAATATCAAATCTAACGACGTTTCATATGAGGTCCTTAATTTTAATTTTCTATAAGTCTACACAGATTTTTTCTAAAATAGAAGCTTCGAAGACCATTTGCAACGTTTATTTACAATCATCCTAATCAAGAAATATACAGTATGCACGTAAATAATAAAGCATACATTATTATAGTACATAGTGCGTATGAAAGATTTTTTATAACCTTCATTAGACACCTGCTTCGAGAAATGATTATAGAAATAACACAGAATTGTTTTTCGTTTTCACCAAAAAATATCAGTAGCGAAAGTACTTCGGCTATTTATCCAGATCGACCGGACAATATTGCGTCGTCATCATTGCGAACACCACGAGAAAAACTTAAAAGTTCAGAAAATTACGGGCACGTATTAAATCTAATGTAATTGGTGCAAAATATCTATTATGAACTTTAATCTGTATTTAAGTTTTCATCCGAAAATTAAGCCAGACGAAATGGATAATTTATTACATTATAAGTATTGATAAAAATTCTTGAAGAAGAAGAATCCAACGACCACATTTGGATCAAACCAACCAAAAAATGCTCCTATTACAATCTGAAATAAAATCAAAAAAATTATTTTGGACAAAAATAAAAAAGAGGAAAGAAAAATGGGGATGGATTACTAAAAAGCAATTTTTCTTTCCTCTTTTTTATTTTTGTCCGAATTTCAGATTGTAATAGGAGCAATTTTTGGTTGTTTTGGTTCAAATTTGGTCGTCGAATTCTTGTTCTACAAGAATTTTTATCAATTTGATTGTTGGACGTTAAATGGAATTTTTGATTTGGATTTAGGTCCGGTTTGAATTCCTTAAACTTTGATTATAAATATTTTCATAGTGTTAAAAAAATTATCTTTAAACGCTTTAAATGTATCAAATTTAATGAAATAAGTACTGCATTTTCAACAATAGATGAATTTTTATCCAAAAAGATTAATTTCTAAAAATATAGATGAATTTTGAACCATAATTAAGATTAATTTTCTGCAAAAAAGACAAAGTTTCAACAAAATAGACGAATTTTTTCTTTAAACCAAAAATATGAAAATTCTACCAAAAGTGATGGATTTTTGAACAAAAAAAGATGTACTTTCAAAAAGATAATTAAAATTTTTTAACCAAAAAATATGAATCCAAAACCAAAAAATGTATTAGTTGATACTTGAAACAAAAAAAGAGTTGAATTTTGAATCTAAAATAAGTCACTTTCGCAAAAAATTATGAATTTTCAACAAAATGGTTTGAATCGTCAACTAAAAATAGATTAATTTTTAATCAGAAAGAATGACTTTTTAACAAAATAATAAAATTTCTAAACAAATAATTACATTTTAAACAAAATATGTAAGTTTTCAACAAAATAAGTGGAATTTTCAATCACGCGAAGATTATATTTATATCAAAAAGAGGCAAATTCATATTTGGTTAAAAAATATAGCTTTCCCGTAATGTCAAAAACAATACTCTAGAGTTGAACTATGTGTCGCATTTTAAATTAAGTATTACGTTTAGCGTGGGTATAACACGTGTGTACACGCGAATTCCAGGTTATTGGCTTAAATTAAAGATCTATAGTTGTTCTCACCGCAAAGTGTGTCCAAGCAACTTCTATAAAATATTGATTTTTTAAAAAGCAATTGCTTTTTAGTAATCCATCCCCATTAACCAAACACGTGAAACTGCACTTGTATTATTGTTTAAAATCTTTTAGTACGTGATGCGAGTCTCTATAATAACCATACATCCGGAGTCATGGACGCACGCTTAATTTTAAATACGATAATTACTTATTTTTGGAATTTAACGATAAAAATATATTATATATGTTTCAATTTCTTTCAGCATACTTATAGTTTGATTAATTTAAATTTAAAAAAATTATATTTCATCACTCTTCTAGTTATTTGCACTGCAAATTTATACATTATTATAAATGTATAAATTATATTTAATTTTTTCATACCAAATCTTGTGATTGGAAAATCTATATAAAAACGTCCAAAATCATCTTTTCCGGTGGATTTTCACAGAGCAAAATTTTAAAGTTGAAAAAAAGTTTTTTTCTCAATTTGTTTCGAAAAATTAACTTGCATAGTGAACAACACTTTTTAGGCCTGAAAGAAACAGTGGATATTTTATTTTAACGCGTTTCAGAAATAAATTTTTTAATTTAGAAATTTTGCTTTGCGTGACATATTTTTTTTGAGAATGGTTCATCGACTTCATTATTATGTTATAAGTTTTGTAATTAAAAAATAAAATTTTATAAAGTTGCCCTCATGGTGACTACACACTGTACGTCGCATTGTTACGACATTGCGTGATGATACGCGTGATGGTGAAATGCGACTCATAGCACTTTATGCGCCCATCAATTCCTGATGGTGAGATGGCGGCGTCAGAGCTGCCAGATCGTGGATGGAAATTACCCCCACCATACCTACCGTTTGGGAGCTGCAAAACAGAAAGTGCATGATTACCACTGTGAGTTCGTATGTAAGCCGAAAATGCACGATTCGACCTCGGAGTTCTGCTGTACGATGATTGCCGATCTGAAGGCTTCGGAAGATTTCGGTGGTCTTCTATTTATATCTTGCTCCCCATTTGAAAGAAATTGAAGAAATTGGCGATTTGGATCTTTTGCGTGATTCTTAATTTCATGCATACGTCGATTTTCAGGTTATGTTTTCCAGGTGTACATAATATGGATATTTCAAGGAATTTTCAATTAATTACAGTAATTTAATATGACATGTTAAGGCATTTGATATATTTTAAGATGCTTTCATAGATTTCAAGTAATTTTCAAATTTTTTCAATAATTTAGTTGAGCCTACTAAGGATTTGAAATATGTCAGGGTATGTTTCAAATTTAAAGATATTTTCAAGCGCTTTAACAAATTTCAAAGATTTAAAAATATTTTTAAGGATTTTAAATATTTGAGAATATTTTTTGAAATGTCAAGGAATTGTCAACTGATTTTCGTAATTTATGGGAATTTCAAAGAATGAACCAAATTTTAAAGGGGTTATTTAAAAAAAATGTAAATACTTTATAAATCTTTAAAAAAATAAGTTGTAGGTGTTTCAAAAGATTGTAAAGTATTTGAAAAATTTT
>NC_046659.1:25418122-25419314 GCF_010883055.1 Belonocnema kinseyi | reverse complement strand
AAAAATGTCTAGGAATTTTCAACTGATTTTCATAATTTAAGGGAATTTCAAAGAATTAAACCAATTTTAAAAGGGTTATTTAAAAAAATTTTAAATACTTTACAAATCTTTATGAAAAGTTCTAGGTATTTGAAAAGATTTTAAAGGATTTGTAAAATTTGAGAGAATTTTAAAAGATTTCAAGGAATTTTCAATTGATCACAGTAATTTAGAATGATATTCTAAAGGATTTGATGTATATTTTAGAATATTTTAATAGATTCCAAGGCATTTTCAATTGATTTAAATAATTCATGAGATTTTTAAGGATTTGAAAGCTTTTAAGGTATTTTTAAACTTGTAAGGAATTTTCAAGAGCTTTCAAAAATTTTAAGCGGTTTTAAACGATTCAAATTTTCTCAGGATATTTTAAAACATTCCAACGAATTTTCCATTAATTTCAATAATTTCGAGCGATTTCAAAGAATTTTAACGTTTTTTTTCTCATATTTTTTTTGGTTGATGATTCATCAATTAGTTGGATAAATTTGTTTTCTGAAAATGTAACTATTTTGTAGAAAATTTATTTTCTTTTTGGTTAAAAATTAATTTTTTTTTACCAGAAATTTAACTATTCTATGTTTAAATGAAAAGTGATCTTTTTGAGTTAAAATTTTTTGTATTTTATTGAATACTCTTCTTTCTTAGTAGAAAATTAATCTTTCTTGTCGAAAGTTTAACTATGATTAAACATTAATTTTTTGTTCAGAAAATTAGTCTTCATGCAAAATAAATTTCTTTTGTGCAAAGTTCATACATTTTATTAGAAATGCCTTTTTTAGTATACAATTTAGCTTTTTGGATGAGAATTTAATTTTTTTATTTAAAATTTTACTATCATGTTGGAAACAATTGAAAAAAATTTTTTTCTTCAGTTATGTATTTGATTCAAAATTTGTTTGTCGCAGAAAAGTAAGTGTCTTAGTTGAAAGTTTAACTATTTCTATTAAAACTTAGTCAACTATTCATTTATATTATTATAATATTTTATAATTAAAATATTAACATTAATTATATATATATATATATATAATATTTAAAAAATACCCTGAAATATTTAAATTCCTTAAAAAGCTCACACTAAATTATTAAAATAATTTGAAAATTACTTGAAATCTAATAAAATATCCTAAAATATATCAAATCCCTTAAA
>NC_046659.1:25411816-25418022 GCF_010883055.1 Belonocnema kinseyi | reverse complement strand
CATACGAACTCACAGTGGTAATCATGCACTTTCTGTTTTGCGGCTCCCAAACGGTAGGTATGGTGGGGGTAATTTCCATCCACGATCTGGCAGCTCTGGGCGGCGTTCTCGCACACACGACGTAAAAATCACGCAGTGCGAGTGACGTGCGTTGCACGATTGTTATCTGGGGCCTGTTAATTGCTGCTTACAGACAATGCATTTGAAATGTAGCACTCAACAGGCGTTATACGTCTTATATTTTTTAAAACTTTTTACCGTTGCAAAAAAAACTATTGCGATTATTCCCTGACCTTCTATGGGGAATTTTAACGTAGAATCCGAATTTCAACAATTTAAAAGTTGATTTTGTTGTTTTTTCGAGTTTTTTTAAAAAGAACGGAATGGGGACATAATGGGGTCTTTACGGGTACTTTGTAGAGGCTCCATTCGATTCCTTCGGTCCACCAGGGCTATTCCTCTCAGTCGACTTAGTAAAATTTAACGAAAACAATGATTTAACCTATTTTTCATTATGAAATCTTTTTATAACTTATAAATTCGAAAAATATTCAAAGTTATATTTATTTATATTTTGATTATTTATTTAAACGTGTTAAAAAATGCTAAAAAAAGAAATCTATGCAAATGTGTGAATTTAAATAATTTTAACTCTAGAGAGGCAGAGACCACTTCTGAGGAATAAAACATATCTCTGTGAGGTGCGTTACGGGTACAATTAGAAGGAATTAAAAATATTTAAAACACGTTCTCTTTGGGAGAATAGAAAACTGTGTGGCGGTCGCTATGGAAATAGAAGTGAATAAGTTTAGAAGGTATCTTATTCTTTTTGTGGAATTTTAGGCAGATGGAAAAATCGCGCATTCATAATAATAGAATAATCTTCACTTTTGCGCTGAAATCTGAAAATATTAATTTTTCTCTATTCTGCGTTTATAACCGGGATGTCGCGCTTCAATCCTATTATTAATAGACACTCGAATCTAAGACCTGAGCATGAAATACTAATCAACAAAATATGTATCCGACTAATCATAAATTATGCATATATAATATGGGGTGGCGCGTCAAAAAGAAATATTAATCACATTAAGATCAATCAAAATAAATTTCTCAGACGTATCACAAAAACCCCTAGATTTACTAAGAACTCTGTCCTTCACAGAGAAACTCAACTATCATCCATTTCAGAGTATATCAAGGAAACCGCAATTAAATTTTATGAATTCGCATCATTATCGCCTTTTGGGATCCGTGACAAAAAGCCCAAACGACAAAGCGCCCTCCAATGAGAGTCGCGCTCCGTGAAAAAGGCCCACGAATCAGAGAGCGAGTAGGGGCCTGGTTAATGTATTTTCAGTTTGTAATATTCTCTCGTTGTAGATAAAAAAAGCACTCCTTTTAGATATTAAGAGATGGCGTTACTTGTACTAATGTGATTAAAAGATGTTAGTTGGTCTTGTGTTTGAGTCTAAATTTGTTTGCGAGATTTTTTATAAGTTTAAAGATATTATTCTGGTATGTATTAGCCATATAATAATTATATCATATAAATTGATGTTAAAAATAGTTTGTGCCCCTGCTTAACCCTAGAACGGTATCTACACGCATACGAGGCTTTGACGTATACAAGAATGAATGCCATACCACGTGACCACGTGACCATTTTGAAAAAAAAACGGAAATAAAAAAAGAAAATAAAAAACCATTTGTTTTAAAATATTCATATGTAGGGCGTGCACGCCTAGGAAGCGTGTGGATACCATTATTGTACTAAAAGTCACGATACCGTTCTAGGGTTAAAATGACAGGTTGAAATCCAATAGAAACCGGAAAGGAACCGGTTAAATACCCTTTCGGTCTTTACCCGGTTCTATACGGTTTTTATTTAGTCTTTAATTTCATTTTGTGAGATCTATCTGGATCTACCCAGTCCTTATCCGTGAAATGGTCATAAAAAATAAGTTGTTTAAATATTCCACCCGCGCCTACCCGGTTTTTATCTGGTCAATGGAAACAAAATAAAAAAAATAATAATATAAAATTATATTTCTACTCGGATCCTATCCGGTCTCTATATGACAATCGACGCTTAGGAATCGCGTTATGCTGAAAGTGTACCGGCTACCTGGTGCTATCCGATTCCTATTTGGCATACGGAACCAGAAATTAGAATAGGGTTATACTTTTCTATCCGGTTCCTATCCGGTCTATTTAAGCAAATGGTCACTTGTAAATTGTTAAGTGAAAGTGTACAAGCTACGTGAATCTACCGGGTTCTTATCTGGCAAGTGGAACCAGAAATTAGAATAGATATACTTTTTTACCCTGTTCCTATCTGGTCCCTTTAAGGCACATGGCCACTTTGTAAATTATTAAGTCAAAGTGTACCGGCTACCTGGTTCTACCTGGTTCTTATCTGGCAAATGGAACCAGAAATTAAAATAAGGATATACTTTTTTTACCCGGTTCCTATCCGATCTCTCTAAGGCACCTGGCAACTTGTGAATTGTTGAGTGATAGTGTACCGGATAACCCGGTATAACCACGTTCCTATCTGGCAAATAGAAGTAGAAATTAAAATGAGGATATACTTTTCTACCCGGTTCCTATCCGGTCTCTCTAAAGTACCTGGCTACTCGTGAATTATTAAGTGCAAGTGCACCTGCTACCCGGTTTGTATCTGGCAAATGGAACCAGAAATTGAAACAAGGATATATTTGTGTCTACCCGGTTCCTATCCAGTCTCTTTAAGGGCATGTGATACTTACAATTTCCCCGGATTTTCTTCCACAAAAATGAAAATTTTTAAAAACTGAATTCGGAGATGCTATTAAATATCATAACGGACGTCCCCAGATTCTTTTTTCATTGATAATAACAAAATATTTATTGTACTAAATAAAAATTTTATGCATATGCATTATTTTGGGGTTACGTCGCTTTTCATCTCTGCCTTTCCGATAATCTGGAAATTATTGATGAAATAAACTTTTTTGATTGGTTGTAAACAAGGTTCGTTCCGGGAGATTAGTTTCTATGTTTATTTGTAAGACCAAAGTTTCCGCCCAAAAATTTTGTGTAGTTTGGAAGTAACGCTCGGGTGAATTGTAACACACGTAACCTCGAAATATGCACGCACGTTGTTGGCAACATAAAAAAATTTTGTTAAAAAAAAAACACAAAAAAAGTGTGTGGGGACGTCCGTTAGCATGTTCGCTATCATTTCCCAAATTTTGAAGGCAGAATATTTCTTATCCTAGGAAAAAAGCCGGGGGAATCTAACACTGAAAAAATCGATACTATTTCCTAAGCGCTATGCAAATAAATCACATTTTGCTAAATTAAAACTTTTTTGAATTAACCCACAAAAAAACTGTGAGGGGACGTCCGTTAGCATGTTCGCTATCATTTCTCAAATTTTTAAGACAAAATATTTATTATTCTAGAAAAAAGCCGGGGGAATCTAAAACTGGTAAAAACGACAATTTTCTAAGTATCACATGCCCTTAAGTCATATGGACTCTTGTGCATTATTAAGTGAAAATGTACCGGCTACCTGCTTCTACCCGGTTCGTATCTGGCAAATGGAACCAGAAATTAAAATAAGGATATACTTTTTTACCCGGTTTCTATCCGGTTTCTTTAGGGCACACGCCCTGACAGACCAAAGGAACCTAATGGAGCCTCTACTTACAGGCGATGCGTTTGAAGTGTAGTGGTCAACAGGCGTCATACGTCTTATATTTTTAAATCTTTTTATCCTTGCAAAAAAAACTATTGCGATTATTCCTTGACCTTCAATAGGGAATTGTAACGTAGAATCCGAATTTCAACAATTTAAAAGTTGATTTTGCTGTTTTTTTCGATTTTTTAAAAAAGGAATCGAATGGGGTCTTTACGGGTACTTTGTAGAGACTTCATTCGGGTCCTTCGGTCCACAAGGGTGGCCACTTGTAAATTACTCACTCAAAGTGTACCGGCTACCCGGTCCTACCAGGTTCCTATCTGGCAAATAGAAATAGAAATTAATATAAGGATATACTTTTCTACCCGGTTTTCTATGCGGTCTCTCTAAGGCACCTGGCCACTTGTGAATCACTAAGTGAAAGTACACTTGCTATCTGGTCCTACCCGATTCCTAACTGGCATATATTGTCAATAAAACTATTCTACTAAATTTTATGTATGTTTGGCAGGGTTGAGATATAAATCCTATCTTCAGTGTTGATTAAAGCACATTTTTCTTTAAATTCCGTTACTTTAATTATGCTATTTTCTTTGCTTTTCTCGGCTTCAAATAAATTATTTCAGTACAACATCCAGACAAAATTCTTAAACTTACCGACGGAATGCTTATTATCTACTACTAAAAGAAGATGCACTTGAAGGCGCGTTCGGCCCATGTAAATGACAGGTATTTTATTTTCTTAAGTTTTCAACGCTGCAAGAAAAAGTATTGCGATTACTGCGTGAGTTTCTAATGCAAATTTTAACGTAGAATCCGAATTTCAACAATTTAAAAGTTGATTTTGCTGTTTTTTGAGTTTTTTAAAAAGGAACCAACTGGGGGCCCAATGGTGTCTTAACACGTACTTTGTAGAGGCTCTTTTCGGTTCTTTCGGTCCACCAGGGAAGGTCCGGGAACGTTTCGGATAGAAAACAAATAAGTACCGGGTAGAAGTATTTTGAGGAACCGGATAAGACCCAGGTAGAAATTAAGTAAAGATATTGTGTGATCCAAGATAGAACCCGGTCAAGCTCCGGGTTCAAGCAGGGGACAAAAAACGTGTCCGATTCCCATAGCGCCAGATAAGAATCGAGTAATGTATCTTTAAGGACCCGGATACAAACGGGGTTGAAACCGGGAACAAGATCCGGGTACTTTTCGGATAGACATCACCTTAATACAGGGTAGAAGTTTTAAGGAACCGTATTAGACGCATGTAGAAATCTGATAGATGTTATCTGATACCAGATAGAACCCAGTCAACTTCCGGGTATAAACCAGGTCTAATCCCGACGAAAAACCGGATACAAATCTTGAAGGTCCTGGACGAGGGCCATATCGAAGTCGGAGATAAAAATATCAACCCAGATAGATTCCGATTAAGGGCCGGGTATAAACCAGGGACAAACCCCGGGTCTAATTCCAATAGCGCAAGATAAGAAACAAACTTCCATCCGGTTCTTTTCTGGGTTCTGTCCGTCATTTTAAGCAGGTTGGTTAAATTGATGTATAACGTAGCTTGATATAATATTGCTTCAATGTTTCGAATAATAATATAATATGCTGTTATTCAAAATACCAAACACCGATAAAAAGAAGAAAAGAGATAAAAGCTTTGTACATAGATAACTAGCGGGGAAAAAATCTGAGCGTTATTATTGCTAATAATTGAGTTGTTAGGTACCCGAGAAATCGGACTTTGGCTCGAGATTCCGTGAATCACCTCCTAATACTCACCACCCCATCTACACGTCTCATTTGTACCAAAGATATTATAAACGTAGATGCGGTACGGGGCGTCAGAGTGGGGAATTGTGTATGTGACGAGCGCCAAAGAAAGGGGGCTCACTCTGAAAAGTGAGATATTTCAGGACGAGCGCTTGAAGTCGAGCCGATAGACCGGACTATTAGGAGAGAGGGAAGACACACGAAATCTTGCCTCTCAACTTACCACTATATTCTCAGCGAAGGAGATAGGTCGTAGACGCGGATCACGGACGGGGTATAGATGAGACGTGTAGATAGCATGGTGAGTGGTGGGAGATGTTTCACGGAATCTCGAGCTCTCGATCCTAAGCCCTATTACTTGGGTACCTAGCAACTCAATTATTAGCAATAATAACGTTTGAATATTTTTTCCGATGATTTAATTAAAAAGAGCAGCTCAAAAACTATCGAAATGTGTAAAATCCTTGATTTCGATTGTTTTAGAGTAGGCCCCCTTTCTTCGGCGCACGTCACATATATAGGACATCACATTTTCTACCCTATCGAGGTGCTGTCCTCACCTTACTACGAAATCGAATTCTGGTTTTCTCATTATTCGTCAAATGTGACGGTAAAGCAGAATGATGTTTTGAGGTTAGAAAGGTTGACATGTTTCGCTACATATAAACACAGAATTACTGAATAAATAATAAATTAAATATGACTAGCGCAATGTCTAGATCCACCAACAATATATATTTGAAATAAA
>NC_046659.1:25409184-25411716 GCF_010883055.1 Belonocnema kinseyi | reverse complement strand
CATGTTTCGCTACATATAAACACAGAATTACTGAATAAATAATAAATTAAATATGACTAGCGCAATGTCTAGATCCACCAACAATATATATTTGAAATAAATAATTGAGAAAATTATATGATATGATGGTAAGAAATAAACTGAATTTTTAGAGTAATACTCTGAAAAAGTTAATTATGTTTATACTTAGTAAAATCTTAATTATTAAGAAAAAGCTTTTGTAATGTTTAAATTTTAAAAAAATTATTCTTTAAATTCAAAATGACCACAATTGAAAACATTTATATATTTCTGGATATAAAATTTTTGTTGAAGTGCTCATAGTATCTTTTGTTAATTGCAGAGAATGTTCTCAAAGATCGAATGATTAATTGACAAAACGAAAAAACTTCGAGATAAATTAGTGCTGATCTAAATCCTGCGAAATTTACATGGGAAATGTTATTAGGCTCAAAGAAACTTAAGGGAGAAATTTTTTTCCGTTGAGGCGCACGTATTGTTACATTAATTTGTTTATGCAATTTTTATAGAATTATTTCGATTTTAAATTCAAACAATAATTTATTAAAACTTTAAATATTGAACAAAAATTTCTTTAATAAAAATACTTTATTATCGTATTTTTAATAAATAAATCAGATTTATTAAGAATAAATTTGTTCAATTCTACAATAGTATAATTAAGAAAATATTCCAGTTATGATATTTTATTATTATGAAATCTTATTATTCGGGAATTTTTAAATTCGGTAATATTATAAGCGCTTCAGAAATTTTCTTATTCGGGAATTCAATTTTTTAATTTTATTATGCCGGAATGACACAGTTTTAATGATGTAATTTTTCGGGATTTTTCAGTCGTGTCTAGAAGTACAAAAAAAATGGACAATTTCATACAATTCGGCATTATACAGCAAATTCCAAATTTTAAATTTTGTTGTAATTTTAATTTCGACTCCTGGATCTTGTCGATTTTCTTACTGTATTTATTTTTTTAAAAACTGTATTATAAAACAATTTTTTTAACTACAACTTCTTATTTATCCTATCTCATCAAATAACAAAACTTAAATATTAAAGATTCATTGTATATAACACTGGAGAACGTTCAGTATTTCGGGGTCAATTTTCAAAATTTTCAAGCTTAATATATGATTCCAATTATAAATTTCTCAATTTTATCATAAAAGAAACTATAAATATATATACTGCTTAAATTTAAACAATAACTGTAAAAAAATTATTTTTAAGTCTTCAATTCAACAACTTGAATTTTAACTTTAAAATTGATGTTTTCAAAATGCTGGCTTATGGTTTAAATTTGAACGATTTTCATTACAAGTTATAGGTTATGTCGAAAATGATAAATTCTTGGATTCGATATTGATAAAACACAAAAAAGTCCAATGTTAAGTTAAAAGTTTAAAAATCCCGTTTTCAATTCTTATTGCAATACAGCGAGTCATTTTCGGCATTTAGGTTGAGGTATACAATTATTTTTGGTTGAAACAGAGTGGCCGTCTTAATCGCAGATAAAAATTCCGGTTTTTTCCTGGTTCACAAACATTTTTCACGGTCAATGAAATCAAAGAATTTGAACTCTAAAGCTACAAATTTCTCCATTCGAAGTAATAAGAACTAAGCTGAAAATCATGTTAAGCGATTCTAAACCAGAAGTATTAAAAATTAAACGATTACATTTTTTTTACAAATCATAACACTTCTTAAATTAGCAGATTTTTTTTGTTGCCCAAATTTATTCATGCACATGTGTAGAATATGCTGGCTAAGTGATATTCCAATATTCGAAGTCATTGGAAAGTTAAAGCTGTTAGAACGACTAGGTTTACTTCATTGTTTACGTCGCACAGTGGGAAAAAAGCACCTTTTTTAACAAAAATCGACCGACAGTGCAATTCTTAACGGATTTTGATGGTTTTTTTTTTAATGACCGTAAGGCTTCCAGTTATGACAAGTAACTGCGGATATTTTAATTCGACTTAAGTTAAATTTTTTATTGAACAACAAAGTTACAACTTTTTGTTGCTAAACTTTTCCGTGATACCATTTTTTCTAAGACTTTCAAATTTATTAAAAAAAGGTCATAAATCAACTAAATAAGTAACTAAAAATAATTTCTAGTGGTTTAGAGTAACTACAAAAATTATTAATAATGTTATAAACAAATTAATTAACAAAAGTCATTTTTTCGTGATTCGCAATGACTAGCTAATTTTAACCCATAGCTTTTGCATAAAGTATCACAGATAATGATGTGCGCTTACAATAAGTTAGGAATAGATAGTAATTGCCAATTATTTAAATAATTTTTATAAACAAATGCACATTTTGAACATTTTTTCATGAATAGCTCTGATTTTTTTTGCGGAATCAATGCAAAATGTCTTGCAGAAAACTCTTTGCTGACATATTTTTAATAGTGACAGAAACTGATAATTATTTTTAAAAAATTTAAAAACAAATTTACATTTTTATCCTTTTTTTATAGGCTAGATTTTTTTGCGGAATGAA
>NC_046659.1:25397200-25409084 GCF_010883055.1 Belonocnema kinseyi | reverse complement strand
TTTTTAATAGTGACAGAAACTGATAATTATTTTTAAAAAATTTAAAAACAAATTTACATTTTTATCCTTTTTTTATAGGCTAGATTTTTTTGCGGAATGAACTGAAAATCTCTTGGCAAAGACTGCTTGCAAATAAATCTTTCTTGAAATAAACTAAAACAAATGAAGCAAACAAAATCAGGAACGACTTGAAGTTGCTGCAGCTACAAATAAATTGTTTATGGTATCAACTATACCTAAAAACAGTTAAATGTAGCAGGAGCAACTTCAAGTCATTGTTGATTTGTTTTTCTGCATTTGTTTTATGTTGCTTCATGGAAGACGTTCACAAATAGACTGCATGATTCTACGGAGATATTGAGGGAATCCTTCGATATATTTTTAACATGGAATACAGAATAAAAAATCAGCACTTATGTGACATCATTTGGAATAGCGATCCACAATCAAAATGTAACAAAGTAGATTTGATTTTGGATAATATTAATGCTACGTCTTCTCTTGATGAAAGTCAGTCAATAGTTATAAGAAAAATATTGGTTGACTCTTTTATGCCTTTGTATAATAGAAAATGGAAAAGTGTCTGTAGGAAAAAAGCATTGTTTGTTCAAAATCATGCTGCAATCTTAGAAGCAGAGTTCAAGGTACCTTTTCTTTGCCCACCTATCCAAACAAAAGGTTTAACTAATGTTCTAAAGAGAGGAAGACCACGATTATCTTTTGGAGATGGATTCGAAAAGACGAAGAAAAGGCGCGTCCAAGAACTTGCTTCAAATTATAGCAAGGAAGAATTTTCCAAAACACTTTCATTGATCAGAAATGAGTCGTGGATTTAGGTCTGTCGAAGAGGAAATACGAAAAGCTAATAAAGTACAATGGAGAAATAACTGGCAATGATTTATACCCTCCGTATTTAAAGATCTCCGAAGCGAAAAAAGCTTGTTATCCAGGAAACGGTGCGCATATAAAGACATCTAATTTAGGAGCAAGTGTCCATTTCATAAGTTTACTGGGTCATACAGTTAAGAGAATCTTTGGGAAAAGCTAAATCGGTTGCAAAGATAACCGGTTTGGATCAAGATCTGATCAACAGATTCTACGATATATTACAAGTTATAACGTGCGGAAGGATAGTTAATGTGCGAAATTGAAGACTTACTGTTTGGCAACCGCTGATCTTTGCATAAATCTTTATCCTTGGTATAAAACGCCACCATCAGTATATGAGCTACTTATTCACGGAAGTGATATGATTCAATCTTTTGAGCTACCGATTGGTTGGTATTCAGAAGAGTCGCAAGAGGGAAACAATAAGATCTTTAGAAAAGTTAGAGCTAATAACAGCAGAATGTCTGACAGACAAATGACGAACCTAGATGTTCTTCAGCATCTTCTGTTCCATTCGGACCCTTTGATAAGCAGTTATAGAAAAGTAGAATCCAGGAAGATGAAACCTCTGTCAGAAATGGCTGAAAGCATGACAATCTCCAAGGAGCGAGCTCGATTCTTACTTACTGAAGCATAAATGCCCACCTAAAAACGGCCCTTTTCAAGGCCACATGAGTAACAAATGGCTGAAAGTATCACAATCTTCAATGAGTGAACTCAATTCTTACTTACTGAAGCACGAATGCCTACGTGAAAACGGCCCTTTTCAGGTCCACATAAGTCAAAAATGGCTGAGAGTATCACAATCTCCAATAAGTGAGCTCGATTTTCACTCACTGAAGCACAAATGGCTATAAACAATATGACGGCAAGGATTCGTATGCAAGACAAAAATATAATAGCAAAGAGTATTTTGCAAGACATTTCGAATTGTCTCCACAAAAAATTCAAGCCAATACATGAAAAAATGGTCAAAATGTGCATTTGTTTATGAACATTGTTTAAATAATCAACACTTTTCGATCACTATGAAAAATATTACAGCAAGGTGTCTTTGGTAAGACATTTCAAGTTGATTTCGCAAAAAAATCAATCATATTCATGAAAAAATGATCCAAATGTGCATTTGTTTATAAAAATTGTTTAAATAATTGGCAATTATTATCTATTCTTAGCTTATTGTAAGCGCACATAATTATCTTTGATACTTTATATAAAAGCTATGGGTTAAAATTAGCTAATCCTTGTGAATCACGAAAAAATGACTTTTGTGAATTAATTTCTTTATAACATTATTAACAATTTTTGTAGTTACTCTAACCCACTGAAAATTATTTTTAGTTACTTATTTAATTGATTTATGACCTTTTTTAAATAATTTGAAAGTCTTAGAAAAAATGGTATTACGGAAAAGTTTAGCAACAAAAAGTTGTAACTTTGTTGTTAAATAAAAAATTTACGTTAAGTCGAATTAAAATATCCGCAGTTACTTGTTATAACTGGAAGCCTCACGATAATTTCTAAAAAAACCAACAAAATCTGTTAAGAATTGCACTGTCGGTCGATTTTTGTCCAAAAAAGGTGCTTTTTTCCCACTGTGCCCCTTTTAGTGGGTTCACGAGTCGAAATTTAGACCCTACTTTGAAGTTGAAGCTCCTTATTAGAATCTGCTTTGACTCTATTTAAACCTATAGACCCTGCCTTAAACTTTTAACTCCTAGAGAATGAAATATTAGAGACTACTTTGACTCCATTTAAATCTATAGGCCCTACTTTGTGTGGTATCTTTAGCGGCTAAATTTTTCACATTCAAGAACCTACTTTAAAGCTGCAACACCTCCCTGAAGCTGCTTTGATTATTTAAAGCTTACATTTTTATTGATTAAGATTCTACTTTGACGCTGTTTAAGCTTCCCTTCTATACTGACCCTACTTTGAATCTTTTAAGCCTACAATGTTCGAACTTCATGAAAGTAAAGTACAAATTATTTCTTACTTAGGTTAATTGAACTCATTGGTCATCTTAATAACCGAATGCACACCCAGTTAATAAAAATATTTAATTCAAGATTTAACCTAATTGTCATTAATTACACAGCCACACAAAAAAAAGTGTGCGGATCTAGTAACAAGACACACGTATTCCTATGAATTTTGGGGCGCTGAATTCGAATTCGGTATCAAAAATCACCCATAACGTCATGGTTGAGCCATAACCTCAAAAAAATGACGAAAAATCATGCACTGAGTCAAATAAATTTCAAAATAATGCCAGTGATGCAAATTTTCACTTCAAAAACATGTCGACAACTGTGAAGGATCAACCCTTGCCTGATATCAACTTATTTAACATAACTTTACCCAACAGAACCTGACCTCACCAAACCTGAATTAATAGAAATTTATTGAACTACACGTAAAGCTCTGGAAGCATATTTTCCCAGTAACAAATGTGTGCTTCATCGAATGGGTCAACTCGAGCCTAACCTAGAAATAAATCTAACCTAGCCTAACCCAACCTAACCTAACTGCACGAAACACAATTAAATTGATTGTGTTGTCCCGTTGTGTTTGCGGTACGTTTGAATCAGCTTGAGCTTAACCTGCAAAGAGGTCAAACCTGTCCTAACCTAAAAAACTTGACCTAACCTAACCTAACTTAACTTCACGTAACACAATTAAACTCATTGTGTTACCCCGTTGTGTTTGCAGTAAGGTTTCATTCGGCTTCGGCTTAACCTACAAAGAGGTTCAACCTATCCTAACCTAACAAAACATGACCTAACCTAACCTAGCCGAATGAAATTCAACCACACTTGTAGCTATGTAAGCGTACGGTTCTCAGCCTTAAATGTGTGCTATATTTAATAGGTTAACTCGATCTTAACCTACAAATGAATCTAACTTAACAGAACCTAACGAAATTTTGATTAACGAAACACAACTTAACTTAAGTGTTCCCGTTGTAACACAATAAAATTCATTTCATTGTACTACAGGTGGTTAAAAATTTAGACGCACATTACTCATTTGAAAAAACTTAGAACTACAAGTAGAATTGAGGTTAGGTTAGCTTAGGCTAGGTTAGATTTATTTCTAGGTTAGGCTCGAGTTCACCCATTCGATGTAGCACACATTTGCTACTGGAAAAATATGCTTCCAGAGCTTTACGTGTAGTTCAATAAATTTCTGTTAATTCAAGTTAGGTGAGGTCAGGTTATGTTGGGTAAAGTTATGCTAAATAAGTTGATATCAGGCAAGGGTTGATCCTTCACACTTGTCGACATGTTTTTGAAGTGAAAATTTGCATCACTGGCATTATTTTGAAATCTATTTGCCTTAGTGCATGATGTTTCGTCATTTATTGAGGTTATGGCTCAACCATGACGTGATGGGTGATTTTTGATACCGAATTTGAATTCAGCGTCCCAAAATCCATAGGAATACGTGTGTCTTGTTACCAGATCCGCACACTTTTTTGTGTGGCTGTGTTATTTGTATATGAATAAATACTTCTTTGCATTGTTCAATCACAGAAAAATATTTTCTCTTAACTGAAAATGCTAGTAGGTGTAGGTGAATGAGATTCACACAAAATTATAAAAATACAATATATTCTATCAATAACAACAAATATTATTAATGAAATACAAACTTTGAAAAATATATTAAAATATACATTTAATAATTATAATTAAATTTTATTCGTTGTTATTACATTTTTATCATAGTATTACGGTTAATGTATTTGCAACATGATTTCGTGGGAAAAATAATTGTTTTCTAAAGAACAGTACCGCTTTTTCAATGGTTTGGTCATTTTTGTTACTAAACAATAACAATTGAGAGTTTCTGAAACATTTTCTTAGAAAAAGATTACTATTTACGTGTCTGCCCTGGCGGAACAATAGAACCGAAAGGAGCCTCTACAAAGTGCCCTTAAAGACCACACAGAGCCCCCCTTCGGTTCCTTCTTTAAAAACTCAAAAAAGCAGCAAGTTCAACTTTTAAATTGTTGAAATTCGGATTATACGTTAAAATTTCCATTAGAAACTCACGGAGTAATCGCAATACTTTTTTTTGCAGCGTTAAAAATTTTAAAAAATGTCATTAACTTCTGCTGAAAGTGATTTCAAGCACATCCATAATAGCTCAAGTAGTATGTTGCGCGCTAAGTTTAAAAATAAAAGTCTTTCACTTGCATCGCAGCGTTGTTGTCTGAGGTTTCCACTGCATGGCGCTAGCATCCAGACAAAACTCTTCAAGTTACCGACGGAATGCTTATTAACTGCGACTAAAAGAAGATGCACTTGAAGCCGCATTCAGCCCATGTAAATGATAAATATTTTATTTTTTAAAGTTTTTAACGCTGCAAGAAAAAGTATTGTGATTACTCCGTGAGTTTCTAATGCAATTTTTAACGTAGAATCCGAATTTCAACAATTTAAAAGTTGATCTTGCTTTTTTTTTAGTTTTTTTACAAAGAACCGAAGGGGGACTCAGTGGGGTCTTTGAGGGTTCTTTCCAGAGGCTCTAGCTAAAAGTTTGTAATATCTAGACCAATTTTACTGCTTACACCGTTTGTGTATCGTTTATGGATGTACGCTGCATTTTTACCTTCAATAAAAATGTGATCATTACTATGGGTTTTGCTATCGTTTTCCTGTGGTCGCGAAAAAACTACACGGAAAACATGACAAAGAAAAGATAACAAGCTTGTCATTTTTTTTCTATCATATATTTTCGTAAGGGAAATTGCTATTAGGTCAGGGGTAGCAAGGCCACCCCGACCTGGGTGATTTATTTTATGAGAAAGTCTTTTGGCATCGCGTGTTTTCGAATAGGATCGAAACCATATTTCCCTAGAGAGGAAATATGTTCAAAAGGTAGATCCGTGACAAAAGGTAGAATCTTAAACTAAATATTTGTATTTTTTCGTGTAATTGGATTAATTATAATGGTGAACAACTTTAAAAAAAATGTTTTTTTAATAAAGAGATTAAAAGAAATTATTATTGAAATCAGCAAGTTTGACATTATATTCATTTAAGTAATAAATAACACAGAATCAAATTTCAACTTATAGCCTCAAGTTCATTTTAAAATTTTGGACCTTGAAGTATTGGACAAGTGCTAATGATTTTTATCGAAGAGATCCGAACGTGTTCCGTTAGCTGAATTGGTTGGTGCGTTAGGCGTTTGGTAAATATTCAGTGAGTTCGTGCGATCTCGGATTTTGCAGTGCAAAATGGCTATGGCTATGGAGCTACAGCCGCCCACCCCCACTCCTAGGTCGTCTGTCTAGATTGGCGCCTTCCCCTCCACAACGCCGCGAAGTCATTGTCCCTGTCACGGGGAAGGGGGGGCATGTGAAGCACGTAAAATATACTCCCCCCCCCTCCTTACTGCGGCCCCCATTTATACCTATTATATATATACCTATTAAAATAGATTTATTCAGCAAATTAAAGAATAAAAAAAAAACTAATTACAATTAGAAAACCCGTAGACTGTATGGTAACATATGTAAAGATGTACTTATAGTTTCTTAGATTTTAGGCTAACGATGAAAGAATAATTAACTGCTATGATTTTACTTTAAGGACTTTAATTAGAAAATAATAAGTCAGATATAAATTACATTTAAAAAAATGTTAATCTAGTTTATATCTAATATGATTCGATGAGGATAAATGAGTGAAACACATGCAGTAGATATAAAATATGAAAATTTTGTTAATAAAAATACTCAAATATTTACTATAAAAATAGAAAAATCTAAAAATGCAATCAAAATAACAGTAAAATGAATAATTAAACATTTATATACATTTTTATCATTAGTGAGTTAATTACATAAAGGAAAGATAGATAGATTGAGAGAGAGGGGGGGGGGGGGCAGATTACACTTAGTAATTAAATAATAAATATTCATATATATTAATGTGAAATAATAAATATTATATATTAATGTAAATTAATAAGGCATTTGTGGCTGAATTTCCTATCACCGAAGACCGCTGGCTAGATAAATGTGTTTGTTTAAATTCTAATAATAGAATATAAGAAGGTGTGAAAGAGGGCATTTCTAGGAATTGCGTGTTAGTATTAGGATCAATTTTTAAATGTCTGTATGGCGCAATATTATACAGTCACAGTTGCAGCTTTGAAGTTTTAAACTAATGCGAAAAAGAATAATAATTGTATATGATTTTACTCTCATAGTTTTAATTAATAATTTAAAAGCAAAAGAATCAATCGTTGAAAACCAGTTAAATTTTAAAATAAAATTTAAAACATTGTAAATATTATTTATAGTTTTGGGAGAAAAACCTGTTGAAATCAACCCACTGAGAAAGAAGCTTACCTAATTATAATATTTATATGCATATGCATACATAAAATTTTATAAATATTTCAAATAGATTGGGGTAAAGGGAAACATATAAAAGAGGAGGTAGCTCTTGAAGGGATACGGATGTGGGCCTTTTCTCGCCAGACGCTCGTGCTCGTGTTTGTTCAAAGTCTAGAAACGGGAGATAAGGAATAGACAGATAAAAGATGGAATTTCCGGAAAGTGCATACTTGGGCAGGGTTGAGGAAGTTTCGGAAACACTACATGACGCAATATTTTAAAGCTGTACTTATCGCTTTTTAAATTCGAGACTACTGGTGAAAGGAATAATTAACTTCTGTGATTATACTTAAATCACTTTTAATTAGGAAATGAATTTCAAAGTAAAATATTAAAACTTATTTTCTTAATCAAGAGTAAGACAATTCGCTTAAATCTAACAGATATTTATATATACTTATATATCTGACGAACAAATAATATTTTATAATAAGATGAACAAAAGTTACGAATAGATTTTCTATATCAAACATAGGAGTTAATTAGGTGAAATTCTTTAATAATGGAATTTTTTAATTCTAAATAACTCTAAGTGTTTTAAGTATTCACATAAATGCATTATGAAATTGTTTTTACAGAGCAAAATATTATTTTCCGCGACAATATATTAAATACAATTATCATGTAACATTACTTTCTCTTCAAAGCCAAGAAGCAATTCTGACGTACTTTTGGCATAAATGTGAGCCCTGATGCTCGTTTTTCTCTACTTGGTCTTCCATGCACCTATTAACTCTTTAATAAATTTCTCAAATTTAAAAAGCAGAGTCTGATGGTGAAATCAGGCTACACTTGAAACGCAACACTAACTTGTATTCATTATTGTATTTAATGAAACTTTGCAATGGTCTACAAGTCGGTGGTATATGTTTTGATTTTTTCTATCCGTTGGTTTCTGGTGGACGTAAAAACTGAAAAGACGCTTCCATCTCACATAGTCTTTTTATAATTATAGGCGATAATTTTACTGTTATCTCGTACAGATTAAATGATATTATTTTTCCATTTAGTAATATTACTTGAATTAAAGAACCTTTTTATGTACCTTCGTTTATTTTCAATGCGAAATCATACATGTTCATTCAAAAAACTTTGAAGGATTCAAATGCTGAAAAGTAGTACGAGTAACTAGAGATAAAACGTGAATACACAAAAAAATCATTAGAACTTATGGTTAAAGTTTAAAAATGGTCGAGGAGTGTTTAGAAAACTTTCATTTCGCTTAGTTTAATTTAATATAAAACAAAAATAAATTTTCTATACTTGCGTTTCTTTATTTAAACAAATATATTATTAACAAAGTTAAAATTTGTAAGAGGTTTTCACCAACAATAACAAAGTTCATGAAAGATAATAAAAAATGTTAAAACTTTTGATATCACGTTTTTTTTCGTAAAGAAAATGAAAGTATCTTTTTATTGAAGAAAAGAATAGAAAATTTACAATTTTCGTTACCTTATGCGAAACGAAGGTAATATATCCTATAATAAGAAGTATATGAAATTTTATATAATACATAACATAAATAAAATAAAATTTTGGTATGCAAAACAAAAGAAAAAAATATTCTGTTATCATTATACGTTAATTTAGAAGCAAAATAATGAAAGAGTGTGGCTACGTTTATCAAAATTTGTGTACGAATAGCTTGAAATAGTTAGGTAGACGTCGCAATTTAACGTAAAAGTTTCACATAGCATATCGAAAAAGGAAGAATATCTTTTTCAATCATTTATAGTAATGAACTACTTACAAGAATATGTTTTACTTAAATTATACTCAGCGTATAATATTGGTATATCTAGATCCAGTAACCTATATATATTGGGTTCTAGATTAAGGTATTTTGATGTTATATTTCGCTGAAACGTAATTACTATTTTAAGTTTACAATGAGGATCTCAATATTGTTTATCGAATAATGGATTTGTACATACTTCACCTAACCTAGTATAGTAGTGATGAACTCGAAATCTCGAGTCACATTTCCGCTCAGATGGACAGTTATCCAAGCATCAGCATAAGAGTTTTTCCGTCGAAATCTAGGATATTTTCAAGAAAAAAGTTTCTTCTACTACGTAATATTTTCAAAAATCAAGCTTGAATATCTTCCAGTAACAAAATGAATGTTTTTAATTATTGTTTCGATATCAGAAACAAAGTGAAATTTTCTTCCAGATTTGATACGTTTTCAGACAAAACACTAGCGCTGCAAATTGTCGTTCCCATGGTGTTTAAAGGCGAGCTTGTTTACCCGAGATGAGTCATTTTCCCGTTAGGCCACTTTCGCTTTCACCAAACCAGTTTTAGGCGGATGAAAACTCCCAAGGGGCCGAGCAGATACAACGCTCCTCCGCAAGGGACCTACGCAGCCCACCTCTCTTCTCTCTCACACGCGTTGGTGCAACTGTCTTTCTTCTCACTAACTCTTTTTCAGTCACCGCTCCCTCAACCTCTCTGTCACTCTAATGGGCCACGTAGAAACATCTCTCAAGTTTCAGTTTCGAATCTTGTTCTTCAAACCCTGATCAAGTTTGTCGAATTTTATTTTGAAATCAAAACTCTTTCTTATCAGGAACTTTTGATTGGGCTTCATACTGAAGAAGTATGTCTTAATTAACGAAATCCAATGACCTAACCTGAGGATTGCTTACCCTGTGAAATATATTTTAAAATTAATCATAATAACTATGTTCCCTAATTAGACGACATTAGACTTTTATATTCTTTTATAATTTCCTTCTTTTGCTTGCATTCATAATAGTAAATAGTAAATTATAATAAAGGTAATAATTATAATAATAACAACAATAATAGGGACTGACAAATTAAATAATTAAATGGAAAAATTATAGAATATCGCTGGAATAATAACAATCATAATTATTGTGTTAATTATAATTTTTATTCCCAGCGGCCTTTAAGATCAATCATTATTGCCAGTATAATTTCGACAATTAATTTTTGCCTTGTTTCATATCATTGTTAAAGAACAAACCTTTTCTTTTTATTTATTATTATTGTTATTATTATGTCAATAATAATTCATATTTAAATTAATTATATTCAATTTAGTTGGAACTAATTGAAAATTGTACTTCCGTTAAACTAATTTTAATTGTATTAAATTTTCATTGTTTATTATTCTAGGCATTATAATAATAATTATTAAATTAAAACAATTGTTTATTAGAAATAAGTGATAACTTTATAAATTAAATTTTAAATTCGAATTTTGGTCTTTACAAAACTCTGGCCTGATGCTTAGAAATTCGGTGGGAGGCGGTCGTGGCTGTCTCACTCCTCACGGAAAATTCTGCCACTCTCCAAGTTGATGGCAAGAGGGACTCGAGCTGCCTGCGTGCAGTGAGCAAACGGGTCAAGACAGATGCTTCCGAGCAGTTGAACGATTCAGACGTTTCTCCAAATTGTTCTTCCACGACTATTTTTTCGTGCGACAGTTTTTCCACAGAGCACCCTGAAGCGACGTTAGTGTATTACTGTAGCATGCTTGGGTGCTCGTTTCGCCGCGTTCCGTTTGTTTCCCCCCCCCCCCCCCTCACGCGTAAAAACCTTATTCGTCAACTGTACTTTTCTCTTAAATTTCTGCTTCATGCCGGAAACGAGCCGGCGAAGCCTCCCGCGATTGCCGCGCGAGACAGGAAGCTGATGCCCGCCAGAAAGCAAATTTCTGCAATCCGAGACGCCCCGAATTATTTCCCCGTGGCGTTTTTTCATTATTAAAAAATTCGGCGCGGTCCTCCCGGCACCTACGACCTACGAAAATCAAGACAGAGTAGGTCTCACGTGCCGCGTATGATAAGGCACCCAAGTTTCCGTCGATCCGGCCCCAGTGATCGCCACGACCTCTCGCGCTTCGCAACTGCCGGTCGTTTCCCAGTGTAATACCTCTAAATTCGCTCCCCCTCTGCCTTTACCCCTATCGAAGGTGCCGCAGATTAGTCTTCCCGAGCCCGCAGCCCCCTTTCGACCTCGTACGAAACCCCTCGTTTCACGTCCAGTAACCCCCAATCTCGCGCGCGACCTCGTTTTACCAGTCACGCCACCTCTCAACGGACCACCACCTACCCCAGGAAAGTGGTGTTCCCCCAGGGCCCCTAAGACTATTACACCGTTTCATACTAGAACACCGCTGGCTGCCGCCCACCTACCGCCAGCTTTGGGAGAATCCTCAAGACGCAACCCAGATACAGAAGACGATTTGCTCCTCATACCTATCGGTTCCTCTCCAGAAACCTTCTCACCCATTCCTTCTCGACCGTCCCGCTCACCGCCAGTTCCAAGCAATCCTTCCTGACGAAATGTCCGTTTCTAAAACAAATTCCTGATTTCAAATTCTTCTCTCTAATAAATAAAAGTTGAACTTGACAGGTTTTCACCGCCCTCGTACTAAGAGAGGCGCTACCCCGCTAGTGCCATAATAACACCGAGTGTCGTCAGACCGGTTGATCTCTTTCACCTCGTCATTCGACGCCTCGGGACAGTCTTACTCGGGTCGAAAGCCCATTATAAAATAAATGAAAGTGTTACTCCTTGGTTTTCGATCTTTCCTGTCACCCC
>NC_046659.1:25393917-25397100 GCF_010883055.1 Belonocnema kinseyi | reverse complement strand
AAAAATTTTTCAAATGTATATATATATATATTTTTTTTTTCTTTTTGTGAGAAAAAGGAAAGCATCAGTGAGATCACACATTATTGCAAAGATGTTTTTTCATTAAATATTTTTGCATATTTCGTTACACAAGATGACTTTGTAAGAGATTATGTCTCTAAATATCCAACTTAAAAGTAGTTAAAAAGCTTCATTTATTGAAATCGGTTGGTGACTATATGTTTGTTGCACTCTAGAATACACAGGAACTCAAATAGCATCCTGTTATAAATTTTTAATTTTTAAATATTTAAATAAGATCGTTTAAATTTATCTAATTACGGTCAGATTGATTATCTGAATTTGGCTCATATATCTCCTTAAATAAAAGTCAAATAAAAATATTAATTTCTCCAGTGTAAGAGTGATGAAGTCAAAATTCCAAGTCATTTATGCACTGAGATGAATGGTTATCCGAAGATCAGTGTGATAGTTTTCCGTCAAAGTCTGTACCATTTTCAATCAAAAAGAGAAAGTTTCTCCAAATACGTTTCATTTTCAAAATTCAAGCTCAAATATCTTTCAGAGACAGTTAATAACTTTCTCAATTATTGTTCTGATATCTCAAATAAGGGAAAGTTTTTACAAATTTGATTCATTATTAGAAAGAAAACTATACAATCAAATGGAATGCTGAAAATTGTTGTACCTGAAAAATCAGTCTGCAATACATATATCAATGCATAGGACTGACAACGTCTAGCGTGGAATCTATTGGTTAAACATAGGATAGAATGTACAAGAATTTCGTACTATGTAAAGTCCTTTCCTACTTTGTTTTGTTCTGTTTTTAAAAATATTGCTACATTCATAACATTTTTCGCATCAAAATAAAAAAGAAATCTTCTCATAATAGTTTTAATAAAACAAAAAGCAAAATAATAATAATAATAAATAATTTAATAATAATTAATTACGCAGAGCCTCGGTGGCTTAGTTGGTTAGACTCTCGGACTTCATCTCAGAGGTCCGGGGTTCGATCCCTGAGCCGGTACCTCTAGAAATTTTTCAATGTACCTTTACCGAGGTTCCGGTGGTTCGGAACCCTAAAATGAAAAAATCCAACTCTAACCAAAAATGCCTTCGACATGTTGGGCAGTATAAGCCTGTGACTACATTTCAACACAGAAATATTTTTATAATAAGAAACTTTTCCTTCATCTGAATTGCAGTGATCTTGTTTTCAAATTCTTCCTAAATTTCATTAATACAGCCAAAGTCCCGAGTTTTACCAATTTTTGGTATCAAAAGAGTTTCTTCTGATCTTTCTCATTTCCAGAGGAAAAAATAAATATCTTTCTATTTCTTTTTCAAAAAGAGAATAAAAAATTTGCATTTAAAAATTTTTTAATTTTTCTGCTATATTATCAGAGATTGTACCTTACCGACAGTAGATCAACCCTCCAAACCATAAAGGCAGAAAATCTACACAATATCGATCATGTTAAGAATCTTCAATAACAGAAAATGCTTAACGTCTTAATAAGACTAGATGGAAAATAATATTTTTTAAACTAAAATTATTTCTTGAAAAAAAGATCCTACTCCATCTTTACTCCATTGGGAATCGAACCACAAAACTTCTGATTTCCGGTCAGGTGCTTTTCCAATTAAGCTATTAGACAGATCAGAATAAGAACTCTTAATTCAAGAACATAACGCTAATTTTTAGCTAGGTGTTAATGGTACAAGTAATTATTTAAAATTTTTTTAATTTTTCTGCTATATCATTAGAGATTGTACCTTACTGACGGTAGATCAACCCTCCAAACCATGAAAGCAGAAGATCTACACAATATCGATCAAGTTAAGAATCTTCAATAACAGAAAATGCTTAACGTCTTAATAAGACTAGATGGAAAATAATATTTTTTTAATTAAAATTATTTCTTGAAATAAATATCCAACTCCATCTTCACTTCATTGGGAATCGAACCACAAAACAGAAAAATTAAAAAATTTTAAAATAATTACTTGGACCACTAACACCTAGCTAAAAATTAGCGTTATGTT
This sequence comes from Belonocnema kinseyi, assembly GCF_010883055.1. Taxonomy (NCBI): domain Eukaryota; kingdom Metazoa; phylum Arthropoda; class Insecta; order Hymenoptera; family Cynipidae; genus Belonocnema; species Belonocnema kinseyi. The sequence goes on along the minus strand of NC_046659.1, from coordinate 25,395,048 downwards.
CTTGAATTAAGAGTTCTTATTCTGATCTCTCTAATAGCTTAATTGGAAAAGCACCTGACCGGAAGTCAGAAGTTTTGTGGTTCGATTCCCAATGGATGGAAGATGGAGTAGGATCTTTTTTTCAAGAAATAATTTTAATTTAAAGAATATTATTTTCCATCTAGTCTTATTAAGACGTTAAGCATTTTCTGTTATTGAAGATTCTTAACTTGATCGATATTGTGTAGATTTTCTGTCTTCATGGTTTGGAGGGTTGATCTACTGTCGGTAAGGTACAATCTCTGATGATATAGCAGAAAAATTTAAAAAATTTAAAATAATTACTTGTACCATTAACACCTAGCTAAAAATTAGCGTTATGTTCTTGAATTAAGAGTTCTTATTCTGATCTCTCTAATAGCCTAATTGGAAAAGCACCTGACCGGAAATCAGAAGTTTTGTGGTTCGATTCCCAATGGAGTGAAGATGGAGTAGGATCTTTTTTTCAAGAAATAATTTTAATTTATAAAATATCATTTTCCATCTAGTCTTATTAAGACGTTAAGAATTTTCTGTTATTGAAGATTCTTAACTTGATCGATATTGTGTAGATTTTCTGCCTTCATAGCCATTTATGTTTACGCATTTACAAGTTACAGCACTGAGAAGCGACTAACCTCTGAGTTTTTTTTTAATATGGAAAAATCTGAGTTTCGAGTTTTGATCAAATACTACTATCTTAGCAAGAAAACGATATCCGAGACCAAGGCCAAGCTGGATGAGTATTACCCGGACTCTGCACCGTCGATTGGAACGATTCATAAGTGGTTTACCGAGTTTCGTTGAGGCCGTACGAGCACAGTTGAAGCCGAACGATCTGGGCGCCCAAAAAAGGCGCCCAGAAAATGTCGACAAAATCCATGATATGATGTTGAATGATCCCAAAGTGAAATTGAGAGAGGTAGCTAATGCTGTAGGCATATCATTTTGAAACATGTGGGCAATATCGTGCATTCAGTTTTGGGCATGAAGAAGCTCTGCGCGCGATGTGTGCCGCGTTTGCTCACAGTGAACCAAAAACGAATTCGTGTGACAACTTCCCAGCAGAATTTGGCATTATTTTCGCGTAAGCCGACCGAGTTTTTGCGCCGA
>NC_046659.1:25392454-25393817 GCF_010883055.1 Belonocnema kinseyi | reverse complement strand
ATGGCCTCCGTATTTTGGGATGCACATGGCATAATATTCATGGACTATCTTGAAAAAGGTAAAACCATAACCGGAGCATACTATTCATCATTATTGGACCGACTGAAAATCGAAATCGCCGAAAAACCACCGCATTTAAAGAAGAAAAAACCGCTTTATCATCACGACAATGCGCCTGTTCATTCATGCTTAGTTGTACAAGCAAAATTGCATGAAATCGGCTTCGAATTGGTTTCTCAGCCACCGTATTTACCAGACTTGGTCCCCGGCGACTATTACTTGTTCCCTAACCTGAAAAGATGGCTCACCGGTAAGCGTTTTTACTCAAATGAGGAGCTCATAGCTGAAACTGAGGCGTATTTTGGAGACCTTCCGATCGAGTACTTATCGGACGGTATCAAAAAGTTAGAAAATCGTTGGACTCGCTGTATCGAACTAAAAGGAGAGTATGTTGAAAAATAAAACCGACTTTGGGCAAAAAAACCTCTCCGTGTTTCATTTTTCAGGGACATATCAGACTGCCTAGTACTTGTACCATTAACACCTAGCTAAAAATTAGCGTTATGTTCTTGAATTAAGAGTTCTTATTCTGATCTCTCGAATAGCTTAATTGGAAAAGCACCTGACAGGAAACCAGAAGTTTTGTGATTCGATTCCCAATGGAGTGAAGATGGAGTAGGATATTTTTTCAAGAAATAATTTTAATTTAAAAAATATTATTTTCCAGTCAGTCTTATTAAGACGTTAAGCATTTTCTGTTATTGAAGATTCTTAACTTGATCGATATTGTGTAGATCTTCTGCCTTCATGGTTTGGAGGGTTGATCTACTGTCGGTAAGGTACAATCTCTGATGATATAGCGGAAAAATTAAAAAAATTTTAAATAATTACTTGTACCATTAACACCTAGCTAAAAATTAGCGTTATGTTCTTAAATTAAGAGTTCTTATTCTGATATCTCTAATAGCTTAATTGGAAAAGCACCTGACCGGAAACCAGAAGTTTTGTGGTTCGATTCCCAATGGAGTGAAGATGGAGGAGGATCTTTTTTTCAAGAAATAATTTTTATTTAAAAAATTTGCATTTTTATCTCGTTTTTCGAAACAAATATAACAAAAATAAAGTAGAGTGACGTGTCCATTGTGCAATTTTATTTATAACTTACGTGGACAAAGAATCAAATGGGGTATATAACAAATTATTTAATGAAACATGTCATAATCACTGAATCTATAGGACTACTCTGTTATGTATTCACGCCTTGCCGAACATTTATTTTCGCGTTCTTTTTCTAACTTTCATGTAAACGAAATGTGTTTTAACACTTCGCACCAAGGCCGTAGCCAGCCGTAGGGCCCGGCGG
>NC_046659.1:25378255-25392354 GCF_010883055.1 Belonocnema kinseyi | reverse complement strand
CCCCCCCCCTTAAAATTTTTTTAACTACGTTTTGGGCACCCCCCAAACCAAATTTCTGGCTACGGGCCTGCTTCGCACTGATACTTAATCACAATTTTTGGATGACATTTGTTAAAACAGGATCATTAAAAATGTTTTCACTCTTATACTTACAATCGGGAAATATTGTTTTTGTGCTATTTGCGGCGAAAATATTTTTTACCCAGATTGAGAATTATAAACCCGTATTTGTCAGACGATGCAGCATTTCTCATAAATAGTTGATAAGCCTAATTTTGAAAAATAATGACGCTAATATTGTCCAACTGCATAAGCCGATTTTTTATTCTGACGTTTTAGCTACTGTCAGCTCGGCACGTATGTATCCTCTGTACTTTAAGGTAGATTATAGACCGAAAAAAATATGTAACTATATTAGTTCAATAATACTTTGAACTAATACGCTTCGCATAAATTAGAACTCAGTAGGTAAAATAGTCGAACTGGATCTCTTCATTTAATTTGTAATTTTATCGGTTTGAGTTTAGAACCGACGCTATAGTAATACCGAATTACATCGATTAAGTAAGTGTTGAAATGGAACAGTTCTTCATGTAGAACTCGCAACGTTCATAAGTTGAGTGTCAGCTGTTCTAAAGCATCGAAACAGATACTGTTCGACTTTTGTATCGGGTACGTAACGAAATTTGAATCACAGTGCGTCGATATAGATACTCGTATACTCGCTATGCTTCACTCCGTTCGACTCTGCTCGTTCAAATCACGACGAACAGCAAGGATCCAACGAATCTGTAACTTAGGAGCTTCACATGAGCATTGCGCTGAGTTGAGGCGCCAGACAATATGTGTTGGGAAAAATTAACGAATAATTATTCATATATCAAATCTCGCGTGCTCTCAAATTTAAACGTTACAGATTCGTTTGGGACCTCGCTGTTCGTCGTCATTCGAACCAGCAGAGTCGAACGGAGCGAAACATAGCGAGTATATATCTATATCGACGCACTGTGATTCAAATTTCGTTACGTACCCGATACCAAAGTGGAACAGTATCTGTTTCGATGCTTTAGAACTGCTGGTATTCAACTTTTGAATGATGCGAGTTTTACATGAAGAACTGCTCCATTTCAATACTTACTTAATCGATGTAATTCGGTATTGCTATAGCGTCGGTTCTATACTCAAACCGATAAAATTAAAAAATAAATGAAGAGATCCAGTTCGACTTTTTTACCTACTGAGTTCTAATTTATGCGAAGCGTATTAGTTCAAGGTATTATTGAACTAATATAGTTACATATTATTTTAGGGGTACCTAAACATTTTATCGGCTTGCTAACACTGGAATTCATTATGTTTATACAAAAGCAAGATTTAGCAGGATAACAAAAATGTTCGTAAAAGATAAACCAAGTAAATTAATATATCAACGGCAAAGTATTTTTTCATTTCTCAGTAAGCTTGTCTGATTAGAGGCAAATATTCATGAAAAAGAAAGAAAAGTGAGAGAAAGACATGAAGTAGGGTCCTAGTTACGCAGAAGAATTTACTTACATTTACATGTGTCTAACTTTCTAGTTTAATTTTAAAAAGAACATCGTTACTTTTCGCCAAGGCATGACAATTATTATATTAGATTGTATAAGCGCTGCACAGAATGCCCAATTGTATACATTTTTTGTCTTTTGTAAAACTTTTTACGGAAACATTTTCCTGGTTTTGTTGATAAATTCCCCAAAATTCCCTCGTTTCTTCATTCTTATGAGTAGAAACTTATTTTTGAAATTCGCACAGAAAATTTTTTGAAAGACAACAAATAAATCATATGGATGTTAATGCGGACTAAAATTTCTTACGAAAATTTTAACTAAATATATAATTGGTTGTAGGGAAACACATTTTTAGGCAGAAACATTAACTCTTACGACGTTTGATTCAATCTCTCGAAAACGTAAAAGTTATGTAAAAAGTGTATTAGATTAAATTCATGTAGGCGCTGTTACATAAACTTTAACTCAACCTAAGAGAAATTCGCATTTTAAGGATTGCGACTGTCATCAATGTAGAATTGGATTGGAAAACAGAAATTAAATAGCAAACAATTTTTCCTTTTAACAGAAAATTTTACATAAGTTCACTTTGTTTCAGGAACAATAACGCGAATGAAATTGCATTTTTTTTTATCTTTTTCAACGAAAATCGTATGGGAATAGATTGTCCTTCACTTTTGTAGAACTCTTCTAAAATTTTATTTGTTTTTATATTAAAGCTCATTTTGTATTTTCTCGGGTGTTATTAAAGGATAATATGTGTTAAAAAAAATGTTGACTAACAATTCACTATAAAATATTTCATGTATAAATTGAGCTCGAGGGCAAAACAAATAAGTAGCGAACTTCTGAAGTTCTATCATACATGAATAGAGAATTAAACATAGTTTATTTGGAAACTACAAAGAAATATTTGATCGTCATGTTGACGATATTACCGGAACCTCGATTCATACAAAGTAGCATTGCATCACATTTTGTTCGCCTACTGAGAATTTACTTTTTCAATATGTTCAGAGGTATTAATTACGAATGAAACATATAATCACGCTACAAGTTATATTTTCTGCTTCATTCTTACACCATTTAAGCCCATAGTATTTACATTATAACGTTACCTATCCAATCGATCTATTGATCACTAATGCATTCCTGCATTCATACATCCCTACACTCTGTGCAGGGTCGTCTGCAAATTTTTGTGACCCATTTTATGAAAAATGTTGCTAAGCTTGTAATAATATATTTATAATATAATAATTTTAGAAATATTATAAATTATTATTGAGTATTTTATGTAATTAAATAAGATTTCAACTAAATTCAAAAATATTTTAAGATATTTTAAAAGATTTGAGAGAAATCAATATATGTTTTAGGAAATTTAATCGATTTTAAATGATTTCTACAAATTACCGAAGATTTCAAGATATTTAACAGACTTTAAACAATTCAAGAACATTATTTGCATTTTAAAATTACTTTAAAATCTTAAAGCTCATTTAAAGTCCACTGAAATTCCTTAACAATTCTTCAAAATTACTTAAAATTTATTAAATTCATTGAAAAATATCTTGAACTCTTATAAATATTTTGAAATCTTTTGAAATTCAATTATAACCTTTTAAAACTTTTAAATCAAATAACTCCCTTTAAATTCCTTGAAATTTCTGAAAATCTGTTTAAATACTTAAAAATATTTTGAAATTACACAGTAATGCATAAACTACTTTGAAATTTCTTGTCATTTTTTAAAATCACTTTAAATAATTTGGAATCTTTAAAAACTTTTAGAGCGCAAAGGGAAATTGAGAAAGATGACAGAATATTTGTGAAGATTTAGGGATATTTCGGAATATTTTGGAACATCAAAAATATTTAATATTATAAAGAATATCAATAATACCCAGAATATTTGGGAATATTAAAAGAATACGTGCACGGGAATATTTAGTTAATGTATCAGGAATGTTGGAGTGATCGACCCCTCGTCATATCGAAATAATATAAATTGGTTTAAATGATGTCACATTTTAAATAAACAATTTTTTATTTTAAGTACATGTTACATTGAACTCCTTGGTATATACTTACAACCATCGGCGATCTTATAAATAGTGGTTACAAGTAAACTGTAATTAACGTCGGTTCTTTGGAGAATAACCTACGAATAACAATCATCACTGATCGAATTCATTTGAAATAAGGCGTAAAATAATGAAATTACCTAAAAATCCTGACCTATTGTACACATAAAATTCAAATATTATTTTGAAGATACAAAAATGAAAGAAAAGTAAATGTTAAATACATCACTTATTTAAAAATTGTTTCTACTCGAAAATTTGGAAATATATTGTGTAAGTAAATTAAATAAAAATGCAAGAAAAATAAGGCAAAATAATTAAGTAAAGAAAGTGAAATAAAACAGAACGTGCACAAATCCATAATTCGCACGATTAAATTTATATTTATCAACAGGTTCGCGAATATTACGTATGAGAGCACCATCTTGTAATTATCTTTGAATTTTTAAAAGTAAAAAAAAGAATACTTCTAATATATTCCTTCGCTGTATGTCAGCATAAATAAAACGGCTACAAAAAATTCCATCTGGAGAAAAAGTAGATCAGAGTAAATAACTAATTTTTTTTCAAATTGGCAAATATAAGTGATGCAAAAACGTATCCTGATTTTTTATAAATTCAATACGAATTTGTCTAACTTATCATCAGGACAGCCATTTGCTCGAATCCATACATAAGTTTTCAGCCTATAATATTAATTTTAATTATTTTTAGATTTTTAGAACACTTTCGAGCCATTTAAACATTTCTCTTATTTCGATCTCCATATTTTACAATATTATAATAATAAAAACTAAATAATGAATAAACGCTGTTTCCTAATGTTTTAAAAACATTGAAAGTTTTTCAAAAATTCGTAAAAAGACAATAATTTAATTGAGTAATATTGAAGATATCCTCGATCCATCCTCCCACCATTGTAGGACATCTTTACTTCTCAGTAGAAGTTTATACTCCTCGGGGTTAGTGCCTCTGAGTAGAACCCTAAGTAATTTTTAAATAACTGATAAAAATAAATCTTTCAAGTCCTGACAATTTGAGTGTTTAATATTTATGCGAAATAGTATATTAGAGTTTTAATTTAAAATTATTTACAATGTAATTTGATCTCTTGCACCTTTTTCTATTCAAATTGCTGATTCCTTATTCTATAGAAAAATTATTATCAATTATTTATTTTTAAATTAAGCTAGAAGAAAGTCCTTTAATTTGCTGTTTGAAATTTTGGCGTGCTATTCACGTATTTCAAGAATTTATTTGCTACGAAAGTTCCTGGGGAAATAAATGTGTTTTCACGTAGAAATTTATCATCATTGTTATCATTTTCATAATCACCCTTGTTCTTTTTTTTGCTTATCACATTCTTTTTTCTCAAGCAAGGTGGGGGTGCCTGTCTAATGTAGATCCGCCCGACCTGTTTGAAATAGGATTGGTGCCACTGAAGAAATGCATGAATTGTGCCACACAATTGTTTACAATTCCCTTCTGATAATAATCATTGGTAAGCGAGGATTAACGAACGATGAAGGCTTGTATTTTTCAAACACTCTAAAGAATAATCATTACAGTGACTTAAACTTTAAAACTAACGTTTTAATACACTTGTGAATTATAAAATATAATTCTTTGACATTTTCTGCCAATCTGACTTATTAAAAAGTGAACCACTAATTTAAACTTCAGTAGAAATTTTGTTGAAACAAGAGTGGGTCACATTTCACTTTTAGATTTCGAGCGATCATAGTATTCTTTCACCATCAACTTACAAACATTGCCGAAAGACAAGATAACAATTTTAAATTTATAGTTCAGTGCAACTTCAAAAGGATTTAAAAATTAGAAATAAACTCTAATTTGAAAGTCCCACTGTTTTAGAAAAGTTTTCTTGATTTTTGAAAGCCCTGCGAATTCAGAGTTTAATTAGTTCACTTGCATTATATTAAATATTCTTTAACCTTATTCTTCTCTTCGCATAACTCTCTATTTATTTTGGCCTGAGGTAGAACGCTTTTTAATCGCCGTTGAAAAGGCCAGGAATTTTAAAATCGAAAATTTGTAGTGGTTGATACAATAAATTAATAAAAAAAAGTTTTACGACAAATGAATTCTCATAATTTAGGTTTATAATTAAAAAACAGAACTTAGGAATGCGAAATTTTATGAAAAAGGCATTAATGAGAATTGAAAGGTACAGAAATACTCTGACGTTTGGTAACGTTTCACTAGGTTTAAGAGCGAGTGTCACATTTTCTTTATCAACAAGGGTAGATTTCCACTTTTGCCACTTATTTGTAAAAATAGCTATAGGTCTAGTCTGATTCTAAAATAAATCTTGTACAAATTTTGGAATTAGGTATTCAAAAGCTTCTTCACCCTACCGAAAGAAATCTCTGAGTTTTCTTGAGCGAAATAGCTTGGCCCATTTGAGTCTATAAACAAAGTCGATTTGAAACAAAATAGTCTCGGAGATAGTTTGAGGGATTTGGGTCCTTTTCAAGATCCTTTTAGTGGTCGTTTTAAGAGTGGTGCGACGGTAATATAATGTTCCTTTTGTATTCATCACGTACCGGTCGGGCAGAGTTATTTACAGTAGTTGGTCGTGGCTAATTCGCTCTCCTTTTTTAAATTTCTCTTCAAATTATTAACACTTTTTTTTAATTGATGAATTTTCTCATTATACTTATTTATAATTATAACTTATATACTGATATACAATTTTCTAGTTGAATTCGAAAATGTTGTCTTTTTTGGCGTATCTCATTCCATTTACGAGAAACGTTCTATTAATTCCAATTTTAAGCATTAAAAAAAAAGTTAGATATCTGAAGTCATCGAAACCCGCAGATTACGAATTATTATGTTTTAGGCTGTCAACTATGAAATTTAAAAAAATCTACTTCTAAATTTTAATCCTAAAGCTTAACAAAGGCCCCTTGAGTGTCGGCTACTCAATTTAGATAGCCTCTCTGCTTGTTATTTATGATCGTATTCTTATTTCAATTTCGGAAAGGATATTTTAAAGCCTTCAGACCATTTAAACGAGCTTCCTGGAACTTTAAAAATATCTACCTGAGTGCCTGCGGAGAATTTCTCTGACCTTTTTTGACCTAAAGAATTTTTAGTATATACTCAAAGAATCTTTTCGGTAGGGCACTAACCTCATTTGCTATAAAATAATAGGACAATAATAATCTAAAGAGGTTGTTTACGCGTTGAAGATTAATGTGAATTTAAGATTAATGCGAAATTTTATCAGGTTTAATTTAAAATAAAGAATTTTCAAATCGGTTTCTAAAAATCACTTCAGAATATCAATTTATCCACAGATTTTATTTTTGCCTTACTGCGTGAGGAAGGTAACAAATGACCCATCTGGCAACAGTGTTGAAGCATGATTCAGCTGCAGTCACACACAGGCGACCACGGGACTTAATAATCAGGAATTAGTATGCTGTGTTGCCGCGTTTTCGCTTAGCTTTTTATGCACCCAGTCCTGGACATAATTCTCTAGTTGCCTGGGCCCTCTAGATCACTGTAAACGTAATGTGTGTGTAAACGTCGTTGTTGGGTTTTTATTGCAAATACCTATACAGGTGACTAATAGGATTCTATATAAGGATCCTATAAGTGACCTATATAGAATGTGTTGCGCAGTAGTTTCCTATAGCAGATACAGCTACGCAGTAGTTATTTTGGACTATGCGATTGCCTAGTAGTAGGAACCTGTATCGGTTCTTATATGGATTCTAACGTAGGAAAAAGGAACCCATATCCTTTCCATAAAATCATTTAGGATTTTATGAAGGATCCTACACGGAGAAAAATAGATATTGATAAGCAGATATTAAAGACTTTGATATTTAACCATAATATATAGATATTACGGCATACTATCTAATATCTTCTATTCAACATACAAAATATTAAAGGCCAATATCTGTTTATATTGAAAGTATAAAATATGTGATATTAACAGTTAATATCTAAGATATTAAAAAAGCTAAATGTTATCGGAGCAAGGTCGCTGACGTGTGGTGTGGCGACAAAATATTTTGTCTGTATCTTGAGCTTTCATCGTGTGTATTGTGGTTTTTCGGATATCTATTGCACTATAAGTTTTGGTGAAAAATGGATTAAATGTTTTTTAATATGTTATAATTTTCTCAAGAAAATGGGGACTCAGCTACAGGCATCTTTCATATTAGCCTTGAACAGTGTGTTATCTGTTTAACACAAAAATCGCATAATTATCCAAAAAGCCGAATGCTTGAGGATTCGGATTTTCAAAACAGAGGACTACGATATTAACATTCTTTTGCATTTTACAGAAAATGGCATGCTTTACAGGTAATTTTTGCACAATTAAAAAATATTTCTTGAATATTTTAGATTCTGCCCTTTAATATCTTGGATATTGTCAGTTAGAATCTTCTTTTTAATATCTACGGATGCTCTACTTCAGTATCTAGATTTCTGTCCCATAGTTAAATCTCTAAGATATAACCTATTAATATCTCGATAGTCTGTGATAACATCTATTTTTCTCCGTGTATGCAGGAAGCTGTTTCATTTCGTATAGGTGGCACCTATACTGACTTATATATGTAACCCTATATAGGATCCTATATAGGTCACTTATAGGATCCTTATATAGAATTATATTAGTGACCTTAACAGGCACCTATATAGGTATTTTCAGTAGGGGTGGGATTTGGCTTAATAGGAAAAGTGAGGTTAGGTTGGCAAGGGAGTGGGGTACTTTTGTGGTCAGGAGTTCGGGCCTTCATGGTGGACCAGGGTGGTTCTCATATTGCTGGGGGATGTGCGGGAAGAGAAAAGAATATCTTAAGGGGCTGTGAGGGGTGAAATAGTACGAAGAAAGGGAATTTTTGGGACGTTAAACGACAGTGGCCTTAAGAGACATCTGTTGACTGCGAGGCGTACTTTTTTGCATGGATACTCTAGCAGACCGAAGGAACCGAATGAAGCCTCTACAAAGTACCCCTAAAGACCCTATTGGGTCCCCATTCAGTTCCCTTTTAAAAAAACTCAACAAAAAAAAACCAGCAAGATTAACTTTTAAACTGTTCAAATTCGGATTCTACCTTAAATTTTCTATTGGAAACTCACGGAGTAATCGCAAAACATTGTTTGCAGCAGTAAAAAGTTTTTAAAATATACAAGATCTATAACGCCTACTGACTGCTACTTACAGATGATGCGTTTGGTGTGTAGCAGTCAACAGACGTTATACGTCTTATATATATTTTTCTTTTTACCTTTGAAAAAAAAACTATTGCGATTATTCCGTGACCTTCTATAGGGAATTTGAATGTAGAATCCGAATTTCAACAATTTAAGAGTTTATTTCGCTGTTTTTTTTGAGTTTTTAAAAAGGAACCGAATGGGGACCCAATGAGGTCTTTACGGCTACTTTGTAGAGGTACTTCGGTTAGGTAGTACGTACGTAGTTAGGTACTTCGGTTCCTTCGGTCCGCCAGGGTAGGTCCCAGCTACCGACTGAAGGGTGGGAGGTGGCAAAGATATTATAAACATTTATGGGGTACGCGGTGCCAGAGTGGGGAACGATATATAGGACATCACATTTTATGCCATATCGAGGTGCTGCCCTCACCATACTATGAAGCCAAGCATTGGTTTTCTCGTTCTTCGTAAAATATGACGGTGAAACAGTAGAAACCTTTTTTAAAGTTAGGAAAGTTTTTACATGTATCGCTACATAAACACGGAACATCCGAATATGTAATAATGAATAGTGCAATGGCTTGGTACACCGGAAATACATATTTGGAATAAATAATGAAAAAAATTATGGTGACAGAAGCACTTATATCATGGTGATGAATAAACTGAATTTCAACTAAAATTATAATGTTTCAACGAAAAATTGAATAGATAAATTTTCAGTTGAAAAATAATTATCAACCCCAAAAAATCAAAGTTTTAACAAAATATTTAAATTTCCAAGCAAAAAATTAAATTTGCAAACAAATATTTTAATTTTCAAACCAATAACTTTCTACCCAAAACATAATTTCAAAATTTTCAAAATCAATTTTAAAACAGAACAATTTTTGTTAACAAAATAGATAAATTCTCAACGAAAAACGGTTAAATTATCAGTTCAAAAAATCAATTTACAACCAACAATTTTTCAGCAAAAATAGTTTAATTTTCAAAAAATAGATGAACTTTTAACCATTTTATACCAAAATAAAAGAAGTTTCAACAAAAAATGGATTTTCATCCAAAGAAATGAATTATTGATTAAAATAGATGAATTTTTAAACAAGAAAAATAATTTTCTACCAAAAAAGAAGAATTTTTGACTGGGAAAGGTCAATTTCCAACCAAAAAAATTTAACCAAAAATGATATAATTAAATGTTTAGTATAAGAAAATGTTTTTTCAACAACAAAAAAATCAAATTTTCAACAAAACAGTTACATTATCAACTAAAATAGTTATTTTAAAAAATTTTAATTTTAAAATAGTTTCATTTTCGATTGAAGAAATAAATTTTCAACTGAAAATTGTTTTTAAAAAACACACACAATCGAATTGACAGAGAAAATTAAAATCGTTTGAAAGTTTTTAATAATTTTTATTTACAAAAATGTACTTTAAAAAAAAATCAAAAAGATTTTAAAACACATCAAACGATTTCCTAAAATTTAAAAGAGTGTAGAAGATTTTAAAGCAAAATTTTTCAATTTGATAAGATTAAAAAGTTTTAAGAAACGTAAATAATCCAATAAATTCAAGAAATATTAAGAAGAATGAATGAGATTCAAATCTAATTTTAAACTTAAATTTGTTAGAAATGTAGATTTTTTGAAATTTCGAAAAAATAAACTTTAGAAGCTTTAAGGAAATTCAGAAAGATTTCAAGGAGATAAAATTATTTTTCTTAAAATTCCTGTGAAAAATTTAAAAGATAATGAGTTAATTTTTTCACATCTTGAATTAAGGAACATAATTCTTATTAGGTCTTCTTGTGCAATTTTGTTACACAATTTTTTTAATTATATGTTTCTTTAAAAGTATACTTTCAAATTTGAGAAAGTTTAATAGATATTCAGAAATTTTGAAAGGATTCAAATAAAATTAAAACTTGTAAAGATTTTTCAAGAATTTTGTAAGTTTTCACGAAAATCAAAAAAATTATTTTAGGTTCCTAGAAATAATTAAAATAAAATTTTATTTCGAAAAATTAATTATAGGAGATTATTTTAAAGCATTACAAAACATTCAAAAATGCGTCAAAAATTGTCAAAGTATCTGCAAAATTTTAAAGGCAATGTTTTTTTAATTTTGCAAAATAAAAAAAATCAGGAAAAATTTGAATAATTTTTAAAGATTAGAAGACCAGACAAGATTAGAAAAAAAAGAATTATTTTCCTAAGTAACGTGTCAAAATTTTTTATAATTTTTTATTTTGTAAAATGTGCTTTAAAAGAAAATTAAAGAAGATTTTTAAACACATCAAACAATTTCCTCAAATTTCGAAAAAGAGTGTTAAAGGTTATAAAATCAACATTTTTTAATTCAATAACATTACAATCGTAAGAGGTTCAATTATTTCCAATTAGAATGAGTAATTACATAAATTTTTAAAATTCAAAAAAGCTAACTTGGAATAAGTACAATGAGATTTAAAAGAAGTTTATTTTAATTATACATAAAATTTGTTGAATTATTTCTAAAAATATGAAAACATTAAAAATGGTAGTATTTAAATACACTTAACATTTCAGAATTTTATATTAAATTTTGATAAGATATAATAGATACGTATGTAAAATAAAAAAATAGTAATAAAAGTCGATAAACGAATAATTTTTTTTGAATGAATTCTAACAGAAAATTAAAAAAAGATTACAAAAAATTTTTTATTATTTCCTAAAATGTCTAAAAAGTACGTAAAATATCTTGAAGCAAAATGTTGTAATTTTCCCATATTACTTAACTTTAGAAAAATTAAGGAACATAATTCTTTCAAATTTGAGTAAGTTTTAGAGATATTCAAAAATTGTAAAATAATTCGAAAATAATGAAAACTTCCAAAGATTTTTAAAGGAATAATTTTGAATAATTTTTAAATTTTTAAAGATTAGAGATTTAAAGGTCTGACAAGATTAGAAAAACAGAATTATTTTTCTAATAATCGTGTGAAAGTTTTTAAGAATTTTTTATTTAAAAAAATGTACTTTAAACAAATTTCAAGCAGATTTTTAAACGCATCAAACGATTTCCTAAAATTCAAAAGAAGAATGTGGAAGATTTTAAAGCAAAATGCTTCAATTTCATATGATTAAAAAGTTTAAAAAAAGTAAATAATCAAGTGAGTTCAGAAAGTATTTAGTAGACTTGGTGAAATTCAAAAAATTTAAACTTTAGAAGTGATTTAGAAACGCAAGATAAAGTTTACGAACTTTAAAAGAATCTCGAAAGATTTCAGGAGAATAAACATGATTTCTTAACATGCTTGGGAAAATTTAGAAGATTATAAGGAATTTTTTTTCTACATTTTGAATGATTTTTTTTAATTTTTGATAAAAACTCGAGAGAGTTACCAATATCTTGAAGAATTCAAAACGTTTTAAATAGATAAAAAATTTTCATAATATTTTTTTAAAATCCTACAAAATAAAATGTCTTTAAAATATCCTAGGATCTTTTCTGACACATGTGATATATTCGAAAATCTTTTTTTTTAAATTTTCTTAAGAATCTTATAATAATTATTTACAATCTATATTTATAAACTGATAATACTTATTTTATTGTATATGAAATCTTTACAATATCTTTAATGCCTTAAAATACTTATCTCGAAATTACAAAATTTAGCTTTTACAATTTTTTTTATTGTAAAATAATTCTAATTGGAAATTGATTGTAAATAATTGTAAAATAAATGCAACAAAATTTATTTTATGAAGAAATATCTCATGATTATAAAAAGAGAAACAAAATTGTGAAGGTAAATCTTTGTAGCATTTTTACAACTAATGAACATATTTTTAGATTATTTTTCCTTGATTCTGGCCGAGGGTCAATCATGGTACAAAAAACCGTCGTGAAATTTCAAATAAAAACTGTACTCTCTATACATTAATTTTTTTATTAAGAATAATAATACTTTTATAATTTTTGCCAAAATTTATTTGAATATGATACACAATGATTTTAAAATTAAAATTAGTTCTTGAAAAAAAGATCCTGCTCCGTCTTCACTCCATTGGGAATCGAACCACAAAAATTCTGATTTCCGGTCAGGTGATTTTCCAATTAAGCTATTAGAGGGATCAGAATAAGAACTCTTAATTCAAGAACATAACGCTAATTTTTATCTAGGTGTTAATGATACAAGTAATTATTTGAAAATTTTTTTATTTATCTGCTATATCATCAGAGATTGTAGCTTACCGGCAGTAGATCAACCCTCCAAACCATGAAGGAAGAAAATCTACACAATATCGATCAAGTTAAGAATCTTCAAGAACAGAAAATGCTTAACGTCTTAATAAGACTAGATGGAAAATAATATTTTTAAATTAAAATTATTTCTTGAAAAAAAGATCCTACTCCATGGAGTAGGATTTTTTTTCAAGAATCTTCAATAACTGAAAATGCTTAACGTCTTATTAAGACTAGATGGAAAATAATATTTTTAAATTAAAATTATTTCTTGAAAAAAAGATCCTACTCCATGGAGTGAGGAATAAGACTAGATGGAAAATAATATTTTTAAATTAAAATTATTTTCCATCTAGTCTTACTAAGACGTTAAGCATTTTCTGTTACTGAAGATACTTAAATTGATCGATATTGTGTCGATTTTCTGCCTTCGTGGTTTGGAGGGTTGATCTACTGTCGGTAAGGTATAATCTCTGATGATATAGCAGATGAATAAAATTTTTTTAAAATTAACACAATGATTTTTATTTAAAAAATTCCTGTAAATAGTAAACTTCTTTTATTTTGGTATGAAATGGTTAAAAGTTCATCTATTTTTTGGAAATTAAACTATTTTGTTGAAAAATTGTTGGTTGTAAATTGATTTTTTTAACTGATAATTTAACCGATTTTCGTTGAAAATTTATCTTAACAAAAATTAACAAAAATAAAAAGTTAACAAAAATTGTTGTTTTAAAATTGGTTTTGAAAACTTGGAAATTCTGTTTTTGGTAGAAATTTATTGGTTTGAAAATTAAAATATTTGTTTGAAAATTTAATTTTTTGCTTGGGAATTTAAATATTTTGTTGAGACTTTGATTTTTTGTGGTTGATAATTATTTTTCAACTGAAAATTTGTCTATTCAATTTTCCGTTAAAACATTATAATTTTAGTTCAGAATTCATTTCTTTTGTTGAAAATTCCATTTTTTGTCTAAAAATTTTATTAGTCCATTTTTGATCGAATACTTAATCTAAA
>NC_046659.1:25374727-25378155 GCF_010883055.1 Belonocnema kinseyi | reverse complement strand
CCTTGGTACAGGGACCCTCTATCCGCAACCCGAGGACGCGTTCGGTGGCTTTGTCATAGGCCCTTCGGTTTGATTCTAGAGGAATCAAAACCGAACCAAATAATATATATATATAATCTAAAATGACCGCCTAGTCAAGACCTGTCGCGCGTGCTCTTGATTATATTTAGCTTAAAATTGACTACATTTCATTGGAAAAATAAGGAGAGTTGTACTCGCGTCTGGGACCCCATTCTTTACCGGAAAAGTATTTTTACTTGCTCCCTGATTGATGTTTTCATTCATAGTTTGACATTTTTTTGAAGTTGACCTAACCTCAAAACTGTACGAGTTTGCTGTGCTCTTACGTTCGCGCTCTCCTCATCATGGCACCTGGTGGAGCAAAAGAGATAAAAACTCTCCATACTGAAGTGATCTGTCGTGGGTGCAACTCCAAAGTGGTAGACGCGGTTTTTTGCCCTAAGTGCAATACCCCCTACCATCCATCATGTGCGGCGAGTATCAGACTGCTAGATAACGGAGCATATTCGAAGTGCTGTGCTCCACGTCAACGGTCACCTGTTCCAAATGACCAGACAAATTACGTCACAATCCAGGATTTAGAAAGAGTTCTCAATAATGCATTCACCGGGTTCCAGCCTCAACTAAAAGAAGTCTCAACATCTGTAGCTAATCTCTCGTCCAAAATCGACAGTCTGTCATCTAGCATTGACAATGTTATTGTCAGAGTTGAAACGACAGAGAAATTAGTTGAGGACCTGTCAAAGAAAGTTGAGACTGCGGAAGGTAGGATTAACATGCTTGAATCTGTAAACACTAGGTCCCAATCAGTAGATGAGCAAGCCGTTATTCAGAAATACATGCTAGAAATAATGCAAAGGAATGCTAAAAAAAGGAATTTGATTCTTTTTGGTCTCCCTGAGCATGCGAGCCCCAGTTCTAATGACACTGCTCCTATAGTTACTCCCTCGTCTGTTATTGAACACATTTTGTCGGGCGTTGTCCCAGCTAACGTGAAAATTAAGCAAACATTTAGAATTGCAGTATTTTTGCAGCAGCAAGTCAAGCCTCGATCTGTCAAAATAGTGTACGAAACGAAAGAGTCAACGCATGCGTTGCTCCACGCATTCCTGGAGCACAGAAAAGCCACGAGGGATGTGAAACTGAAAGAACTTTGGCTCGCATTCGACAAAACCAAAATTCAGCTGCAAGAAATTTCAAAAATGAAAACTACATTGGAGACCCGTCGCCAGGGTGGGTAGGAGGATCTCAAGCTGACTTTTCGCCAAGGGATACCAGTTGTAGGAAAATAAGTCAACACAAGAATTCAACGTCAATCCCGGTAGAGCCTGCGAGCAAAACATAACAAATGAAATTTCGCAAACTAGTGTGGGTAATCCCTTTTTGAATTGCGTTAGTGTAAGTACCAACGGCCTGTGTTTAGAGATATACTACCAGAATGTCAGGGGCGTACGAACCAAACTCATTTGTTACGCATTGCCGTTCCTCTGATCTCCTACAATGTTACTGTATTGACCGAGACCTGGTTAAATCAAAATATAAATTTTTCAGAATTAGGCTTTAAAGGTTTTGATGTTTTTCGTGGGGATCGTTGCAAATTGTCAAGCGATTGCGAACGAGGAGGAGGGGTATTACTAGCCACCCGTCACAGTCTAGGTTGTATTCACATTCCCTCCATTATCCAGACACTTGAGCAAATTCTTGTAAAATTTGCAGTAGGCTCTATAACGCACATTCTAGGTGCTTTTTATATGCCTCCAAACTCTAGCATTAACAGATATATTGATTCCTGTGTGATCTTGGAAGATGTTTTTAAACGCTTCCCTTATGTCACCTTTACTATTTTTGGCGATTTTAACATGCCCTACGCGGATTGGAACAGAGATCTTGACAGGGGTCCCAGCTGCTCAGCACAGGCTGGATCGTCCAGATTACAAGCTGAGTTCGTGAAAGTTGTTTCTGATTCTTTAGATTTTTTAAATTTGACCCAAATTAATGACAATCCCAACGTTCATGGCTCCTTGCTGGATCTTATTTTTATTAATCACAACCGAGACAAATGTCGCGTGGCTATTGATCCCCTACTACCTGTTGTTCAGTCCAAGCTAATACTAGTTTAATTCATAATACTAGACCCGATTTCAAAAACGCTAATCTTTCTGCGATTTGTACTTATTTAGGGGAAATTGAATGGTCAAACTTACTTACAACTGCAACAGTAGACGAGTCTGTTGAAATTTTTTATTCTCATCTGTATCTAGCCTTTGACTATTTTGTACCTGTAAAAAACTTTAAAACTTCTAGCCTTCCTTCATGGTTTAACCGAGATCTAATAAATTTAATTTTAGCTGGGTTTATGTCAATTCGATTAGGCAAATCAACGATATACCTAGCCAAATGTACTTGGGAGATAAACACGCCGATACCAACGAATCCATCGCAAACCTATTTTCTAATTATTTCAATTCAGTATATACTACCCCCACAGAGGAGCTTGAATTTCAAACTGCCTTATCTGACGTTATCGATTTTTCCTTTGTAGATATAGCCGCAGAAGATATCAAAGTAAAATTGTTGAACCTCGATGCGAACAAGGGTGCCGGCCCTGATGGTGTTCCTCCCTCCTTGATAAAGTCATGCTGCCTCGCACTAATCGAACCGCTTCAAATCATATTTTATAAATCAATTATTAACGGGTACTTCTCGTCAGTTTGGAAAAATGGTATGATTATTCCTATCCACAAAGATGGAAATCGAAACGATGTCAAGACTAACAGGCCAATAACAATACTTAGTGCAATTCCTAAAATCTTTGAGAGCATCGTACATGAGAAGCTATCTCTAGCTTCAGTCAATGTACTTATAGATGAGCAGCACGGCTTTCGGAAAGGGAGGTCTACGATCACAAACCTTTGTTAGTACACGTGTTATTTGTCAAGCAACCTTGAGGCCGGTCAACAAGTTGATGCGATTTACACTGATTTTTCTAAGGCCTTCGATAAGGTCGATCATGGCATTCTGGTGACAATACTTAGGGCTCTGGGAGTCTCCGCGAACATGCTCTCCTGGCTCACGAGCTATCTGAGCAATAGATTTCAATCTGTCAGCATAATAGACCGTTATTCTCAAGCTTTTCACGCAACATCGGGCGTGCCCCAGGCATCTCACTTGGGAACTCTCTTGTTCAATCTACATGTTAATGACATTCATACTGCAATTAAATGTTGCCTTTTTTTACTATATGCTGACGATTTGAAACTTTATAAAGTCATCCGTTCCCGCTGGGATTGCAATGAGTAGCAGGATGATCTTGATCGCTTGCAGGTTTGGTGCGACTTGAACGGGATGCAATTTAATGTAAAAAAATGTGCAGTAATCTCATTTTCAAGAAGAAAACTAGTCTCTGA
>NC_046659.1:25372468-25374627 GCF_010883055.1 Belonocnema kinseyi | reverse complement strand
CAAAATTCAGTAATTTCGAGAATCTGCAAAGAAGCTAACCTCTATTGCGATACAATTGACTATTTTGATCATTCTCCTGCGCATTTTAGATCAGCTCTAAAGAACATTATTCATTTGAGAGACAATAGTGCGGCCTAGACTTAGTCTTAACTATTGTTCTAATAGTCTCAACAGTCGCATAGCTACGAATTTTTATTTTATTTTATTTTTATTTTTAGTTAGGATTTAAGGATTTTTTGTAATAAAAGGACTTTCCCGTGGATTTCTCTAAATAAATAAAATTCGTTTCTATAGATAAAAATTGAACAATTTTGTTGACAATTTTTTTTCTTGAAAGTTTTTCTTTTTAGTTATAAATTTATCTTCTTTTTTGGCGAACTATTCTTCTTTAAAAATTAATTCGTTTTAGATAAAAATTAATTTCTTTTGCTGATAAGATCGCATTTATTTTTGTTTAAAAATTAATTTTTTCAACTGCAAACTTCAGTATAAAATACAATGTTTAAGTTAAAAAATGTATTCTTAAAAGCAATTTCTTAGGTTGAAAATTTAACTATTTGGTCAAAAATTTGTTTATATTTGTTAAAAATCCATTGTTTACAAAAAATATGACTAAGGCATGCAGCCTAAATTTGAAACATTTTAGACCCAGAAGTCTTGTCTTCTATATCTATTTACATAAAGTCAATTATATTTGCCTCTTCGCAATAAGCCTAATGGTTCTATGGTAACTCGGGATTTCAAAACCTGAATAAATTTGAGGAGCAGCTAGATCGTCATTCGTGAGGTCGGGAGAGCTCGGATTCCTGCTCGTGCATTGTCGGCTTTACACGAGGCTGGGCTTCGCAGCATTTAACAGAGCCGACTCACCGACACACTGCGTTTGAATGTGTCGCTCCCAGATGGGAGAGTCGTGGGGGCCGAAAAATCCCACGTTCTGGAGACACTGGGTGGAGCATTGCCAAGGGAGCACAGGGGCCAATGCCTCCCATAGAAATCGACTAGAGAGGACCAAAGTGTTGATTTGCCTACTCGTAAATAAAATGCTTAAACTCATCCGATCGTAGGATATAGAAACCTTTCAATTCTTTCTTGCTTTGCTTAATCTTTGAAATCTATCTGGAATCTATGTGGAATAATAGAAGCCTTTCCGGATTCTTTTGTATTTATCCGAAACCTTTGCGAAATATTTGAAATTTTTGTAAATTCTTCATAAAATCTTTGAGATATTATTGAAACCTTTGTAAAATCTTCGTGAAATTTTCGCGAAATACCTTTTTTAAATCTATTCAAAATGTTGAAAATTTTGTGAAATCTTTCTAAAATCTTAGTGAATTCTCTCAAAATCTTTGCAAAATCATTAGGCAATTATTAAAATCTTTGTTCAATCTTTGAAATATATCTGAAATCTTTGTGAAATATTTAAATTCTTTGCGAAATCATTTAATTCTTTGTGAAATACTGGTAAATTCTCTCAAAATCATTAAGCAATATTTTAAAGGTATCTGAAATCTTTCAAATCTGTTTGAAATCTCAGCGAAATCTTTGACATCTTTGAAAACTTGGGGAAATCATTGAAATTTTTGTGAATTGTTTAAAAGTCTTCTCAAATTATTCGAAATACTTTTGAAATATTGGGTGATATTTGTTAAATTAATAAAACCTTCATGAAATCTTTTTAAAATGATTGAAGTCTTTATGCAGTCTTTTAAGTCGACCCGAAATCTTTGAAATTTCATTTGTCGAATAATAGAAGACTTTATCAAATCTTTTAAATCTATGCGAAGTCTTTGCGAAACCTGTGAAATTGTTCGGATTTCCATGGCATTTAACCGTTCTTTTAATAATGTCATTTTAAGTTTTAATAATGTTAGCTTTTAATAATGTCAATTTTAGTCCAAAATACAATTGGACTTAAATAAGTTAGTACACATTTTTGAATGGACATACATTGACGTGCTAGATCTTTAACAATTTAAAAAAAAATCATATGGTAATTATTACATCAAGAATGTAAAGCTTCATTAGGAAATTGGCATTAGCTACTTTTAGATGAAATAGTACGAGGGTAGTTCAATAAGTCCTTAGAATGACCAACAAATGGCGCGCGAATCGCTCCAAATCATCTGTTTTCAGTCAGCACCACTCCCGACTAGATA
>NC_046659.1:25369036-25372368 GCF_010883055.1 Belonocnema kinseyi | reverse complement strand
GTATAGAGCTCCAAGGAGATTATGTTGAAAAATAAAAAAAATGTACCCAAAAAAAATTGTTTTTATACTTCATTCTAAGGACTTATTGAACTACCCTCGTAACTCTTTGTACTATAAAAAATAATTAAGAGTCTCGTTGCCAGCTTCTAATAATCTCAGAGGTTTGTAATAGAGCGGAATAATTTTTATGACAAATAAATAATAAAATTGAATAATTTTAAAGTTTCTATTACCCATTCGTTTTTTGTTATAAACTTTTATTTTTCCTTGTTTGTTAAATGTTATTGGACTCTTGTGACTCTTAAAAAGGCTAGTTCTTCGAAAGCGACATTGGAGTCTATAAATATAAACCATCCTCAATTTTCACTATGCCAAAGGCGTAAAACACATCCGTATTTTGCAAGTAAATAGTCGCTAGCGAATCTGGAGCACGGTGAGACGACTCCTTGCAAGATTTGACAAGTATACGCCTGTGGCGTAGAAAATATTTGGGACTCTAATCTGTAATGCAGCTAGCCAATTCATCTTTCGGGAAACTATCCTTTGCAACAGTCAGGCCTGAGGTTGTCAAAAGTAGAAATATAAGCGGGAAGTCTCTAGGAGTCTAGGACTCTAGGTAGATTGTTGGGGATGAGTATTCCATGGTGGGGGAACATTCCGATAAATTAAATATAAATGAATGGAATTTTTTTAATCAACATACAATTGTTTAGAATTTCCCAGTTATTATTTTCATTATTAAAATGTGAATTCATCCAACAATGTACATATAATATTTTTTAAATATTAATGAAACGTAAGAAATACATTTTTAAGATATTTCGTGATGAAGGTAGAATGAAGTTCTTCTATCTGAATTTTATCCGAATTTTCTACAGAATTTCATTAACACGTTTTTACTTCAAGGATTAGATAAATGTAACATTAATGTGCATAATTAAATTAAGAAAAATTTAAGATCTGGCACACAAAATTGTATTTATTCAAGCGAGACGCATACGCAATAGTACACGGTAACAAGCGTTGAATTCAGAAAAATTAAGAATTTGTATTCCTATGAATGCACGATTTTTCCTCCGTCTAAAAACCCCCAAACGGGAACAGAAAAAATGCAAATCCCATTCCTCTTAATCGACTTAGTAAAATTTAACGGAAGCATTTATTTAACCTATTTTTCATTATTAAATCTTTTTGTAACTTATAAATTCGAAAAATATTCAAGTTTATATTTATTTATAATTTAATAATTTATTTAAACGTCTTAAAAATGCAACAAAGAAATCTATGCAAATGTGTGAATTTAAATCATTTTAACTCAAGAGAGGCAGAGTTGAATTGGTGAGAATTAAAATTTCAGAATTTACACTCCACATGAAGAAATTAGAACAACTTATTACGCATATTTTGTAAACTTATTAGAGGGAATTTAATAAAATCAAAATATGACCACTTCTGAGGAATAAAAAATATATCTGTGAGGTGCGTTACCGGTACAATTAGAAGGAATTAAATATTTTGAAAACACGTTCTCTTTAGGAGAATAGAAAACTGTGTGGCGGTCGCTATGGAAATAAAAGTGAATAAGTTTAGAAGGTATCTTATTCTCA
Organism: Belonocnema kinseyi; assembly: GCF_010883055.1. Classification (NCBI taxonomy): domain Eukaryota; kingdom Metazoa; phylum Arthropoda; class Insecta; order Hymenoptera; family Cynipidae; genus Belonocnema; species Belonocnema kinseyi. The sequence continues at coordinate 25,370,761 of NC_046659.1, read as the reverse complement.
TTGTGGAATTTTAGGCAGATGGAAAAATCGCGCATTTAAAATAATAGAATAATCTTCACTTTAGCGTTGAAATCTGAAAATATTAATTTTTCTCTATTCTACGCTTATTATCGGGTATTTTAAATTATATTTGAAATGCGCAAAATAAACTTAATTGTTATTCAGGCGTCAAACACATTCATAAAAATCTGTTTTTCGGATTCAGGGGGTCTAAAAACGTGGACATTTGACAAAAACTGGGGAAAGCAATTTTACACAAATCTAATACCTTCTCTGACGAGAATGTAAAAATCGAGAATTATTCTAGATCGGTCTTAACTCTTAAAGATCTACACCTCTTTCCTCACATTACTCCCTTCCACGCTCAGTGAGTCACACCTACACCACGAAAGGCAAATAATGGCTCGAATGTGAATGGTATAATACTAAAATATTTCCCCAAGTGCGAATTGCCGGAGCTGAATACACGGCCCAGTGTTGGTCGAATTTTGGCAGCCAAAGATCAGCTAAAATTATTGGGCCAATATTGGCATTTTAATCATGTTTCACGAGGATCAGCCAAAGTCTGACCCAGTGACGGCACATTACTGGGCCAAGTGTCACTTTTGCCACGGCAAACCATGTTTTATTTAAATAGGCCCAATGCTGAGCCAGTACCTGCAGCCTATATTTGCTTTTTATATCTGCTGATCCTCCACCGATGCTTGGCCTAGAATCAGTACTTTGTTTCGCCAAGTCTCAGTTTTAGCATCTAATAAACAAATTTTACATTGAAAAAAGTTGTGAAGCAGGCTACAACGGAAAAAATGAAATATTACGCGAAAAAAAATTGTAATCGATTTAAATTATTTATTTGAAAATTATTGTATTGATATTCCTGTTAACATTTCGTGTATTTTACATTTACACCACGTCGCATAATAATGAATAATTTAAAAAGGGAGCGTAAAATTGGGTTCTTTATCTTTTCTGAACTGCAGCTTATGAGGATCGCTTTTTCACCGAGTTTCTACATTGTCGGTTTAGCGCATTGGTTAGCAGTCCCGACTGCTAGGCGATATATTTAGGTATATAGATGTAGTTTCGATACCCCGTAGCGTTAGAAATTTGTATTGAAAGATAATGTGCAAAATGTAATATATGTATTCAATCGAAAAAGGACCATTAATATTTATATTCAAAGTTCTCGCAATCAATTAATATTTATTTTTAAATGTCTTTTTTGTCATATTCTTAGACCTTAGACTATAGCAGTATTGGTACCCAATGTTGGGCCGAAAATGGCTGCCAAACCTTGGCTGTCAAGTCAAGGCCATAGTTATTAATCCGGCAATGGCGCGATAATGACAGCCGAGCTTCGGCAATATTTTTGCCAATGTATTAAAAATAAAAAAAAAATAAAATAAAAAAAACAATAATAATATAAAATAATAATAATAAAATAATAAAATAATAATAAAATAAAAAAAAAAATTTTTGGCCAATGTTGGGCCGTATGTGACTTCGCACTTGGGTCCTTGAAGAAAATTCGATCGGCCTCCAAAATCGTTTGGTCCACCTACAACTGATAGAATCCTTTCCGTGTATAAGCAGAAACTATTAGAGAATATAAGAAAAAGAAAAAACTGCGTTTCTTATATTGCAGAGCCGTACTTAAATTACGTAACAGATTACAGGTACTCCCCAAGGCCCTGCATAAACCTGTAACGAACCGCACAACCCCCC
>NC_046659.1:25364775-25369026 GCF_010883055.1 Belonocnema kinseyi | reverse complement strand
CCCTCTTAATATACATAATTTATGGTTTACAGAAATAATAAAATAAGGGACTTGAAGCGTATATTCGCTGGAAGTTGTTATTCAGTGAAATTTCACTGATCAGTAGCTAAATTTCACTGTTTTAGCAGTGTATATACGCTGATTTGAATTAGACATATACTAATTCAGATTTAGAGAGCATACAAAGACGAATTTTCAACAAAATACAGGAATATTCAACTCAGAAAGGACAATTTTTATACAAATAGTTGCATTTCAAACGAAAAATTTAAATTTTAAGCCAAAAATGAAATAGTTGCATTTTCAGTTTAAAAAATTATTTTCAACAAAATAGTCAAATTTTTAATCAACGAGATGAATTTTCAAGTGAATTAAAGGAATATTGAAATGGATTCGTTTTCTTAAACTTTCAACAAAGTAGCTTCAATATCAAGTGCGTTTAGTTGAATTTTCAGTTAAATAGATTATTCTATCTACCAACAAGACGAATTGTTAACAAAATACATGAATTTTCAAGGAAATAGCATTAAAATTTTTAACTAAAAAGATTAATTGTCAATGAAGAAGAAGAACTAACTACTAAAAAGACGACTTTTCAACCAAAATAAAAGCTCATATGTGCGCTCTGCACGCGACTCACTATGCTTGCAATTATTTTATTTGGAAATAAAGTTCAATAATATACCACGATAATCATTTTTACTTTAATAACTTCTATTTGTACACGGATTCGCGCGGGTACCCTCTCACGATGCAAAATAAATGACTGCGCAACACGAAACATTTTTATCAAATGTTTAGGCAAATGCGAGTACTTCCAATAACCCAAAATACGTGATCACAATAAGTGATAATAATACTGGTTATATGTTCGACTGATTAATCACAGTAAAATATATCGAGAAAAGTATTGCAAGAGAAAATATACTACAGAAAATCTTGATAAAGCAAAATATTTACCTGAAGATATTATGAAATTACTAATGAAAATGAAAGGTTTTGCCATTATAAAGTTTTAATTTCTTTTTTAATTCTTATTAAATATATAGTGCATACATTTTTTTATAAAAATCAGTTGGTTTAAAATGTTTAAATGGTTCAAAATCTAAAAAAAAAGTTAAGTTCTGAATTTTTTAATGAAATTTATTGGCATAATAAATCATTATTGTAAATTTGCAAGATGTCGTAGGAAAATGTGATTGGAAATATACTCTTTGTTGATTCCGTAAAAAATTAGGGCTATTCTTCCATAAATGCCCAAACTCTTAATTTTCTCATGAAAGTAGTTTAAATAATAAATCATGAAAATGCGATTATTATAATTAATCGGAAAGACGTTCTTAATTAAATTTGTAAAAAAAACTGACCCAATTTGTTTGAAAAAAAAATTCTGAATTTGCTATGAAAGTTCTTTAAATAATTAACCATTCTTGTAGATTTAATAAATACTTTAGGAAAAAGTCATCGCAAAGACAATAGTTATCTTCGTAAGGAAATTGTGTTTATTAACTGAAAAATACCTCATCTCTCAATATGTTTATCAAAATCGTTTAAATAATTAATATTTATTATAAATTTACAAAGTATCGTAAGAAATGATTATCAAAAGACAATCTTAGTTCAGATCTTTGAATGGATAAGTGAAAAAGCTATTACTGATCTTGAGATTAGACTTGGACAAACAGGTACCAAGTTGTCACCTTTCCAGAAACCTGAAAACACAGGTCGAGGAAGGCAGGGAGTAAAATCGCATGCTCCCTCCCCCTCAACCATGGCGCTCAGTGCAACCGCACGGCTTGCACGCCCCAAAATTCGGCCTTTATTTTAAATGAACTGGTTGAAATTAAAAAGTTTAAAATTGCATTGTGTAAATCAAAGATAAATAAAAATTCGAAGTTTTTGAATGGTTACAGTTTTGAGGCTCTGAATTTTCATATTGAATACTGAATTAAAACATTTACAAATATTGAAACATTCAATTTAGTTTTCGTTTGCAAATCCTCGAATTTTAATTGCCTCATATTGAAAATTATTTATATTAAAAAAATGTCAACTGAACATTTTTCAATTTTGAAATGTTTGAACTTTTAATAATTGTCCCATTTTCGAAAGTTTAACCTGAAATACATTTAAAAGAAAATCTACTCGTCCTATCTAGAGATGATTAATAATAAATTTATGGATCTTTTCAGGCTAACCTTTTTTTCTGTTAATTTTAGTTTGTCCTTGTGTCGTTTTTTCAAAAAAAAATTAATTTTTTGACTTTAAATGTTATTTTTTACGTCTAAGGCAAAAATTACGTGTCCTATAGAAAATTATAGCTCTTTTTTGAGTGAAAAAGTTCTGTCTCATTTTATTCGTAGCTTGTGTCGCTAGTCCAAAAATTTTATTTTTTTATTTTAATGTTGTTTTTTACGACTAAAAACAAAATGTACGCGTCCTATCGAACAGTGATTCATTATAGATTTGTAGGTCTTTCTAGGGCGCGCAATATTAGCTCATTCATTTGTTTTCGCATCTTGCATAGTTTGAACAAAAAATGGAATTTTTTATTTTTCATTATTTGCGTTACGATCAAATTTGGAATTTGCAACTTTTTGAGCAAATTAAAAAGGTTGTTATCATAATTTTGTAGTGCTTTTAAAAATCAACGTTTTTCTTCTCTTGACTTCTTTTTCATATCATGCATTGTTTGGCTTAAAATGTTCATTTTAGTTTGTTTTTTCTGGATTTTGTAAATGCTCTAACTCTGATAGTCTTTTAACCATAATAAGGTACTAATTCTATTTTCGTAATTTTGGGCTCACAGCTACGCAGCAATTCATACCGAGTATTCTTACAACAGAAATAGACCATAAAAGGAGGAAAATTTTCAAAATTGATTAGTTTCAACCAGGTACACGAACTATAGGCAAAGATATATACGTTCTTACTCAATTCCAGAAGAATGCTTTCTAGGTATTCCCTGCAAGTAATTGGGGGATTCCAACTTAAAAGGCATTGCATAAATATGGGTCATATACTAGGCAGTCTGATAAGTACCTGAAAATTCTAAGAGATGGCATTTATGTTTACGCATTTACAAGTTACAGCACTGAGAAGCGACTAACCTCCGAGTTTTTTTTTAATATGGAAATATCTGAGTTTCGAGTTTTGATCAAACACTACTATCTTCGCAAGAAAACGATATCCGAGACCAAGGCCAAGCTGGATAAGTATTACCCGGACTCTGCACCGTTGATTGGAACGATTCATAAGTGGTTTACCGAGTTTCGTTGTGGCCGTACGAGCACAGTTGATGCTGAACGATCTGGGCGCCCAAAAGAGGTCACTACACCAAAAAATGTCGAAAAAATCCATGATATGATTTTGAATGATCCCAAAGTGAAATTGAGAGAGGTAGCTAATGCTATAGGTATATCATTGGAACGTGTGAGCAATATCGTGCATTCAGTTTTGGGCATGAAGAAGCTCTGCGCGCGATGGGTGCCGCGTTTGCTCACAGTGGACCAAAAACGAATTCGTGTGACAACTTTCCAGCAGAATTTGGCATTATTTTTGCGTAAGCCGACCGAGTTTTTGCGCCGATTCATAACCATGGATGAAACCTGGATCCACTACTACACTCCTGAGTCAACGCAACAGGAAAAACAGTGGGTTCCACCGGGCCAAAGTGCTCCGAAGCGTCCAAAAACGCAACAATGGGTCAGAAAGGTTATGGGCCTCCGTATTTTGGGATGCACGTTGCATAATATTCGTGGACTATCTTGAAAAAGGTAAAACCATAACCGGAGCATACTATTCCTCATTATTGGACCGATTGAAAATCGAAATCGCCGAAAAACGACCGCATTTGAAGAAGAAAAAACCACTTTATCATCACGACAATGCGCCTGTTCATTCATGCTTAGTTGCACAAGCAAAATTGCATGAAATCGGCTTCGAATTGGTTGCTCAGACCGTCCGATCGAGTACTTTTCGGACGGTATCAAAAAGTTAGAAAATCGTTAGACTCGCTGTATCGACCTAAAAGGAGATTATGTTGAAAATAAAACCGACTTTGGCCAAAAAAACGTCTCCGTGTTTTATTTTTCAGGGACTTATCAGACTGCCTACTATCTCTCAAACTTAAGACTATGTTGTAGAACAGTTTGCAGTTTAATATTTAGGAATTTGCAATCGTGTATGTTACATTAAAATATTTAGTACTTATATTACTGTTTTCTTCTATTTTATTTGAATAACTGTACA
>NC_046659.1:25338277-25364675 GCF_010883055.1 Belonocnema kinseyi | reverse complement strand
CTTAAATTTCGTTTTAAAACACTATAAATCTGTAAAAGTATATATGTATTTTAGCTACAAACTGTATATTAATTAATACAATCTATAACTGATAAACATTTGTTATAATAGTTACTTAACTTTAGCGTTTTCGAGAAAAATTTAAGGTATTATAATTGACAATATACTATTTTTCTGTTTCTGAGGAAATCTCAAAATTCTTTATAAAATAGACAAATTGGCTTTATCCTCTGCTTGATTTTATACAGAATTTTTAATTTTGATAGCATTCAACATTTTAAAGAGAAAAATGTTTAGCTCTGTCATAATTAAAATAAATAAAACTTATCAGTCAATTATAAGTCATAATTTATTATTTATAGCATATAAATAGCTATGTAACGATACAATATTTAAAATTTTAATTTTAAAAATAAATAATTAGTTTTCATTATATAACTACTCACTAATAATTGTGAATCATTAGAATAGTTATATTATAAAAACTTAATATTAGAGTGGTAAATGAATATGCAGTACATCATTTACATTTATGGTAACTCCTGTAATTGTAACTGCGCTGGTAACTTTTTTAAAATTCTCTAACTTAAGCAATTACAGACGCGGAACGTCTGAAAATGCCGAAAACTGCGAAATAACTCCGAGGAGTTGACCCACAAACCAAGAGGGCGCTTTTAGCAGTCGGATTTTGACGGAGTCTCTTATTCCATTACATGAGCAATCTGCCAACTCATCTGATGATACATTAAGAGCATCGCAGTGTCTCCAGAACGTAGGATTTTTCGGCCCCCATCACTCTTCCACCTGGGAGCGACACATTCAAACCTAGCGAGTCGGTGAGTCGGCTCTGTTAAATGCTGCGAAGCCCAGCCTTTGTAAAGCCGAAAATGCACGAGCTGGAACCCGAGCTCTCCCGACCTCACGAATGACGATCTAACTGCTCCTCAAATTTATTCAGGTTTTGAAATCCCGAGTTACCTTAGAACCATTAGGCTTATTGCGAAGAGGCAAATATAATTGACTTTATGTAAATAGATATAGGAGACAAGACTTCTGGGTCTAACATGTTTCAAATTTAGGCTGCATGCCTTAGTCATATCTTTAATAAACAATGGATTTTTGAAAAATAAAAAAAAAACAATTTTCGACAAAATAGTTTAATTTTTCAACCTAAGAAATTACTTTTAAAAATACACTCTTTAACTTAAACATTGTAGCTTATACTGAAGTTTTCAGTTAAAAATTAATTTTTAAAACCAAATATATGCGAATTTTCAACAAAAGAAATTAATCTTTATCTAAAACAAATGAATTTTTAAAGAATATTCGCCAACAAAGAAGATAAATTTATAACTAAAAACAAAATTTGTCAAGAAAAAAAAAGTGGCAATAAAATTGTTCAATTTTTATCTATAGAAACGAATTTTAAACTAAAAAAATAAGTATTCGATAAAAAATGGACTAGTTAACTTTTCAGAAAAAAATGGAATTTTTAACGAAAGAAATTAATTTATCAACAAAAATTATAATGTTTCAAAGAGAAATTGAATCGATAAATTTTCAGTTGAAAAATAATTATCAACCCCAAAAAATGAAAGTTTCAACAAAATATTAAAATTTCCAAGCAAAAAAGTAAATTTTTTAACAAATAATTTAATTTTCAAACCAATAACTTTCTACCGCAAACGGAAATTCAAAAGTTTCAAAATCAATTTTAAAACAACAAAAATTTTTGTTAACAAAATTGATAAATTTTCAACGAAAAACGGTTACATTGCCAGTTTAAAAAATCAATTTACAATCAACAATTTTTCAGCAAAATAGTTTAATTTTCAAAAAAATAGATAAACTTTTAACCATTTTATACCAAAATAAAAGGAGTTTCACCAAAAAATGCATTTTTATCCAAAGAAATGAATTCTTGATTAAAACAGATGAATTTTTAGACAAGAAGAATAATTTTCTACCAAAAAAGAAGAATTTTTGACTGAGAAAGGTCAATTTCCTACCAAAAAATTCAACCAAAAATGATACATTTAAATTTTTAGTATAAGAAAATCTTTTTTCAACAACAAAAAAATCGAATTTTCAACAAAACAGTAAAATTATCAACCAAAATAGTTTTCCTTTTAAGTTTTTAATTTAAAATAGTTTAATTTTCGATGGAAGAAATGAATTTTCAACTGAAAAAGGTTTTTAAAAAAACATTCGAATATACAGCAGAATAGTTCAATTTTCAAACATATAGTGAAATTTTCAATTTAAAAATGATTTTTCAACCAAAAATGGAATGGAATGAATTCTAAAAGAAAATTTTAAAAAATATCACAATTTTTTAAAATTATTTAGTAATTTTGCCATATTATATAATTTTAGAAAAAATAAGGAATTCAATTCTTATCAAGCCTTCTTGCGCAATTTTGTTGCACCATTTTTTGAAATGTTCATGTTGGTTTGTAAAATTTGCTTTAAAATTTTAGTAAGTTTACGAGATATTCAGAAATTTTGAAAAGATTAAAAAATAATTAAAACTTGCAAGAAAATCAGGAAAAATTCAAATAATTTAAAAAAATTAGAAGATTAGAAGGTCTGAAAATATTAGAAAAAAGTATTATTTTTCTAATAATGGTTTGAAAATTTTAAATAATTTTTATTTGCAAAAATGTACTTTAAAAAAAATTCAAAAAGATTTTAAACACATCAAACGATTTTAAGGGAACTCCGAAAGATTTCAAAGAGATAAAATTATGTTTCTTAAAATTCCTGTGACAAATTTATAAGATTATATAAGTCAAGTTTTTTATATCTTAAATGCTTTTTTAAAAATTTAAGAAAAATGTAGTAAGTTAAAAATATTTTTTTGGAATTTATTTTGTTTTAAACGTATTAGAAATATTTAAAAACTTCAAACAGTTTTCAAAATTGACCAATTATTCGTTGATATCTTCTAAACTTCTAAATGTTCTCAACATCTTTTAAAAAGACTCGAATTTTCGTAATATTTTTTTGATCTAATAGTATAAAAAATTCAAAGTCCTCTAGGTTCCTATTTGATACATCTCTTTTCATGCTACTTTAGGCATGTATTTTTTAATCTGCTTTACGTTTAGTGAAAAATCATATGCTGAAAAACGATAAGAGATATATCTTTTTCTTCAACTTCAACTGTAATTTGAAAGGAGATTCTTCATAGTATTTTACTAACTAATGGACATATTTTTATAATTTTATTCCTGAAATCTGTTTCCTAAGGTCTAACATGGTACACAAATATCGTAAAATTAAAAAAAAACACTAACTATTTACAGGAATGTTTTTTAATAAAAATCCATGTGTATCATATTTAAATAAATTGTAGCAATATTTATAAAAGTATTATTATTTTCAATAAAAAAATTAATGTATAGAGAATATAGTATTTATTTTAAATTTCAAGACGGTTTTTTGTACCATGTTGCCTCGGACAGAATAAAGGAAAAATAATCTAAAAATATGTTCATTAGTTATTAAAATGTTACAAAGACTTACCTTTACCATTTTTTTTGTATTTTTATAATCATGAGATATTTTTTTATAAAATAAATTTTGTTGAATTTATTTCACAATTATTTACAATCAATTTCCAATTACAATTTTTTACAATTAAAATAAAATTGTAAAAGCTAAATTTTGTAATTTTAAGATAAGTATTTTAAGACATTAATGATTTTGTGAAGATTTCATATACAATAACATGAGTATTATCAATTTGCTTATAAATTTAGATGTAAATAATTATCATAAGATTTTTAAGAAAATTAAAAAGAAAGTTTTTCGAACATATCAGATGTGTCAGAAAATTATCCTTGGAGATTTTAAAGACATTTTATTTTTATTTTATAGGATTTTAAAAATTATTGGGAAAATTTCTTATCTATTTAAAAAGTTTTACATTCTTCAATATATTGGTAACTCTCTCGAGCTTTTATCAAAAATTAAAAAAATCATTCAAAATGTAAAAAAAAATTTCCTTATAATCTTCTAAATTTTCCCAAGCATTTTAAGAAACAATTTTTATTCTCCTGGAATCTTTCGAGATTCTTTTAAAGTTCCTAAAGTTTATCTTCCGTTTCTAAAAAACTTCTAAAGTTTAATTTCTGTTGAATCTCATGAAGACTACTAAATACTTCCTGAATTCACTTGATTATTTACTTTTTTTAACTTTTAAATCTTATCAAATTGAAGCAATTTGCTTTAAACTCTTCTACACTCTTCTTTTAAATTTTAGGTAAACGTTTGATGTGTTTAAAAATCTGCTTGATTTTTTACAGTACATTTTTATAAATAAAAAATTATTTAAAACTTTCACATGATTATTAGAAAAATAATTCTGTACCCTGTGATCCTTCTTATTCTTCTACAAAAATCTTGAGGTTTTTCAGATTTTTAAATCAGTTTATCCTACGTTTCTAAAACTCCTCTGATGTTCAAATTCTTTTTTAATCTCATCAATCCTACTCAATATTTATTGAATTTATTCGCTTATTTACCTTTTTTTAAATTTGTGGTTTTATCAAATCAAAAAATGTTGATTTTAACACCATTTACAATCTTTTTTGAAATTTTAGGAAATTATTTGATGTGTTTAAAAATCTTCTTTAATTTTCTTTTAAAGCACATTTTTCAAAATAAAAATCATTAAAAATCTTCACACGATAATTATAAAAATAATTCTTATTTTCTAATCTTGACAGGTCGTTTAATGTTTAAAAATCATTCAAATTTTTCCTAATTTTTTTTATTTTGCAAAATTTTTCAGATACTTTGACCATTTTTGACGTTTTTTTAAATGTTTTGAAATGCTTTAAAGTAATCTCCTAAACATAATTTTTCGAAATAAAAAATTATTTTAGTTATTTCTAGGAACCTAAAATCATTTTTTTATTTTCGTGAAAACTTACAAAATTCTTGAAAAATCTTTACAAGTTTTAATTATATTTGAATCTTTCCAAAAATTCTGAATATCTCTTGAACTAACTCAAATTTGAAAGTAAATTATTAAACCAAGATATAATTTAAAAAATTGTGTAACAAAATTGCACAAGAAGGCCTAATGAGAATTATGTTCCTTAATTCAAGATGTGAAAAAAATTGACTCCTAAACTTTTAAATTTTTCCCAGGAATTTTAAGAAAAATAGTTTTACCTCTTTGAAATCTTTAGGAATTCCCATAAATTTTCTAAAGTTTATGTCTGAATTCTTTAAAAATCTAAGTCTCTAACAGAAGTTAAGTTTAAAATTCGATATGAATCTCTTCGCTTCTTCCTAATATTTCTTGCATTCACTCGATTTTGATCTATTTATTATAATCTTTCAAATTGAAACATTTTGCTTTAAAATCTTCTACAGTCTTCTTTTAAATTTTAGGAAATCCTTTCACATGCTTAAAAACCTTTTTTAATATTCTCATAAAGTACGTTTTTTAAAATAAAAATTCATTACAAATTTTCTTGCAAATCTTGAAAAAGTTCTGTTTCTAATCTTGTCGGACCTTCTAAAACTATTAAAATTTTTCCTGATTTTCTTTGAAATTCGGCTAAATGGAAAAGATTGCCTTAAAATCTTCAGATTCTTTATTGATCATTTTAAACATAGTTTAAAATGTATTGGAATTTTTTTTAATCAATTTTTTTAAAATAAAAAATTATATTAATTATTCGTAGAAACTTAAAAGAATTTTTTTTTCATTTTCGTGAAAGCTTAAAGAATTCTTTAAAAAATCTTTACAAATTTAAATTATTTTCTAATTGTTTCAAAATTCCCGAATATCTCTTAAACTTACGCAAATTTGGAAGCTCATTTTTTAAACCAAAATAAATTTTTAAAAAAAGTGCAACAAAATTCGCAAGAAGGCTTGATAAGAATTAATTTCCTTAATTTTTTCTAAAATTATAGAACATAGCAAAATTGTCTGAACTTTCATTCTCTTGTCACCCTGCGAGATTCAATTTACTTTAAAACTCCTCCAAATAGCCAGTTAGCCACCGAAAACGAATCGTGAAGTCGGGGGGGAGGGGGCTCGGGCTCGTGCTCGTGCATTTTTGGCTCTACAGGAGGCTGTCCTACGCAACATGTAGCATGCATACTTTACGGATGATTATTTCATGTACTTCAAAAGTGCACAGTTTTGCATGTGTTAAAGAACTGGAATTTCAGAATTATATGAGCTTGTTTGCAGGTAGTCTAATTTATTCAATTTCATTCTATAAATCCTAATGTATTAACAATTTTTGAGCTAGTTCTTTTGAAAATGACTAATGTTTATTGTAAAGTTACTACAGTTAAAAATATTATGTTATCAAAAATAATTATATTATTTAACACTACATGAGTTTTACGATTTGAGATCTTATGGCAGAAAATATAACAATTATCATTCTATAATTTATATGGTCTCACTATTCAAATAATTTTTATTCTACCATCTATTGCATTTTGATAGTTCAAACCTAACTTTTAAAAAACTATAATTCTTTGTTTAAAACGATCAAATGCTTTTTTCTTTTTTTAAAAACACAAATGGGCTCATTGTGAATCTTTTATTTCACCGTATCATAACATCTTACGAGTATGAATAATAAAAAATTTCCTTTCGAATTGCAAGAACTTGAATTTGTAACAAAAAAGTTGGAAAAATTGAAATATTATTTTTAGTAACAAAAATATTTTTGTAAAATATATAAAACATATAATCATGAATTTTCTATGTAATTTCCCCAAAATATATATTTATTTAACTTTTATTTTGATTTGCCTACAGATAAAATGTTTTTAAATTTATCCAACTTTTTTATTACAACTTCAAGTTTTTAAAATTCAAAAAGAAATTTTTTACGATTCATACTCGTCAGCTATTGTGGTACAATGAAAAAAATCTTCAAAATGAGCCCAAGCACATTGAAAAACATTGAATATTTCGGAAGTTATTGAAAATTTAAGAAAACATTGAAATTTACACTATTTTTGCAATATCTGATCAAAAACTAAACAAATTGTCTTCACCCTGAGCTTATTTTAAACAGAATTTCGAAAACAATCAACCTTTTAAATAGACATTTTTTTTAGCTCCGGTATAATTAAAGCGGTAAATACAACAAAAAAACGATTTTTCTGAGAGAGTCCAAACTTTTGCAGGGCAGTGTATGTATAAATTATCCTGCGAAAAAGATAAGGTGATTCATTTACCAGAGGTCGCATGCCTTAAAATTAAACAAACTATTTTTTTTTGTGAATTTGTTCAAGTATATGTTTTAACTGAAAAAGCAGGAGGAACATTTTATCTCACTAAATTTTCGACAAATTTTAATATTTTTAAGTATTAATTTGTTTATTATGAATACTTGTAGATGTTCAAACGAATTTAAATTGTTTTTTCGTTCACATATTTTATTTGTCTATTTTCCAAAAGCTTAAAATATTTTTATTTTATTATTATTATTATTTTTATGTTTAAAAAATTTTTATTTGTTGAATAATCTACGAGTATTTATAATAAACTAGAAGCCCATACGCGCACTATGCGCGCGACACACTGCTTTATTTGCAACTATTTTATTTGGTAATGAAGTACAATTAAATGATGCTTTGGCATATTAAAATAAGTGATAATGCTGGTTATTGGTTAGACTCAGTGATGAATCTAAGTAAAATAAATAAACAAATATATTGCAAGATAAAATATATTTAAGAAAATATTAATGAAGCAAAATATTCAGTTGAAGAGATTTTAAAATTACTGGAAGAAATTAAGAAAAAGAAAAAAATATCGAAATCTTAGTGGACCTAGTGGGCTCCGTAAACAAATTGACTCGTAAAAAAAGGGGAAATTCTTAATTTTTTAATTTAACTTGTTTAAATAATTAATAATTCTTGTAAATTTGCAAATCAAAATTGAAAACAATGATCGGAAAGACGTTTTTAGTTAATTATGTAAAAAGATTAAGCCTATTCGTAGAAGAAAGACTGAACTCTTTATTTTTTAATCTAAATTGTTCAAATAATTAATATTTCTTATAAATGTACAAAGCAACATAGAAAACACTTATCGGGTAAACATTCTTAGCGGACTTTGAAAACAAACTTACTCGAACAAAAAATATTAAACTCTTAATTTTAAATCAAAATTGTTTAAATAATTAATAGTTCCTGTAAATCTAAAGAGCTACAAAGAAAAAGGCATTGAATGGTCATTCTTACAAGGAAGGTAGTGCAGGTGCCCTCGGTGATGTGATTCTTCCTGATATATGTTGTAGCACTCGAAAAACTAAGCCACACGTACTTTCTTTCATCTGCCGAAAAACACTTCAAGGGGGTGAAACAGCCTCTCAAAGATAGGAGTAACAAGTGTCGATTGTATAGTTTTGTGTATAAAAACCAAATTGATTTCGATCAAACCTATTGAAAAAGTTTCCTGGTGATGAAAGATGAATAACCTAATTTTCTAAAAAAATTAGGGGGGAACTACTCCTACATATATTTAAAATTATGCTAAAAATGTTTCAATAAATGGTAAAAAATAAAAAATAAATATGTATTTTGCATTTGAAACAACAATAAATTTGACGTGTTTCGCCAAAAAAATGATTAAAAAAAATTATGAGGGTAAGTACCCCATAACACTTTTTATATTGTGTCTATGATAAAATATACTTTCCACACACGCAGACAATTGGGAAAATAGTTTTGTAACAAAGGAAGTAAAAAAGTGTATCGAACATGAATACGCAAATTATACGGCAATACCCCGACATCCCCTCCCCATTATGTATAAAATTGCAAACTGAGTCCAAAATTGATCAAAAAATTCCAAACAAATACGTGTTGCGCACAAAAATGAGGATGAAGGTATTGTATTTAAAAGTAAAAATATAATGTAAAATATAAGTAAAAATCTTAGGGTGAAAAAAAGTATTGTATTTATAACAAAAAAGAGCATTGGGGAGGGTAACTAAACCTAAATTGTTTCACATTATTAACCTTTATACGTGAATCTTTTGTGCATTATTTTCCAAGTTTGTTTAATGTTAAGGCATGTGACATCTGGTAAATGAATCACCTTATCTTTTTCGCATGCCTTAAAATTAAATGAACTTTGATTAATAATTAAAACTTTGGGTTATAATGTGAAACAATTTAGGGATAATTACCCTTTTCAATTCTAATTTTTTTTTCGGGGGTACCGCCCTGTAATTTTTGTATTTATGTTGGATGCACTTTTTTACTTCCTTTGTTATAAAACTATTTTCCCAATTGTCTTTGTGTGTGGAAAGTATACGTTATCATAGACACAAAATAAAAGTGTTTAGGGGTAAATACCTCCGTTAATTAAAAAAAAAAAATTGTCAAAAAACAACTTTATTTTTGTCTCAAGTGCAAAATATATTTTGTTCAAATTTTTTACTGTGAATTTAAACATTTTAAGCACAAATTGAAATATATGTAGGGGTGCCTAAGCCCCTTCATTTTTTTTATAAAAATAGGTTATTCGTCTTTCATCACCAGGAAACATTTCTAATAGTTTTGGTCGAAATCAATTTGGATTTTATTGTTTTATCAAATTAGTTTTCTATGTTGCCTTGTACATTTACCAGAACTATTAGCTGTTTAAACAATTTAGATTAGAAAATAAAGATTTCAGTTTTTCTTCTACGAATAGGCTCAATCTTTTTACGTAATAAAGTAAAAAGGGCATTGCGATAATTTTTTTTCAAGGTTGCTTTGCAAATTCACAAGAAGTATTAATTATTTAAACAAGTTAAATAAAAAATTAAGAATTTTCTCTTTTTTCTACGATTAAATTTGTTTACGGAGCCCAATAAATTTACTAAGATTTCAGTATTTTTTTCTATTTCTTAATTTCTTCCAGTAATTTTAAAATCTCTTCGTCTGAATATTTTGCTTCATTAATATTTTCTTAATTATATTTTATCTTGCAATATATTTGTTTATGTATTTTACTTAGATTCATCACTGAGTCTAACCAATAGCCAACATTATCACCTATTTCAATATGCTAAAGCATCATTTAATTGTACTTCATTTCGAAATAAAATAGTTGCAAATAAAGGAGTGGATCGTGCACATAGCGCGCGTATGAGATTCTAATTTATAATGAATACTCGTAGATTATTAAGCAAATTATAAATTGTTAAACAACTTTTGTGTTTAAATATTTTATTTTTGCTATTTTTCGAAAGATTGAAATATTTTTATGTTCTAATTGGCTTTTTAAGAGTATTTTTAAGTGGTAAATTAGAATGGTTAAAATATATTTTTTTGTTTCCTGATGTTATGTGTTTTTTATCATACATTTTTTAAACAATTTTAATTTGTTTAAACATTGAGGAGTATTCTTAACAAGCAAAGTAGAACATAAAAATATTTTAATTTTTCGAAAAATAGAAAAATAAAATATGTAAACAAAAAAATAATTTAAATTCGTTTGAACATTTACAAGTATTCATAATAAACAAACTAGTACTTAAAAATATTAAAATTCGACGAAAATTTAGTAAGATAAAATGTTCCTCCTGCTTTCTCAGGTAAAACATATACTTGACCAAATTCATAAAAAAGCAAATATTTTCTGAACTACGATCGACTGAGTGGACCCTTTCCTTGCGAAACTTTATAAATACTTCTTATTTTTTACCTACCATTTATGATACCTCCTTCTTTATCTCTGTGGATTTGGTGGGTTGCAAAATTGAAGCCACATTTCAATTTTGTTTCATCATAAATCATATCCGAAAGCCAATCTTGCCATGCACCCGAAAGCAGTCGATAATTATTTTCTTTGTCTAATTTTATTACTGTGCTGGCATGCATACACTTTTTCAACAATGAATGTCAAAAATTCATTTTTTATGCAGTAAACTGTAAACTTAGAAACTTTTTCTGACACAGAACAGCTTTCATCAGGTTTACACTCAGGTTCACTTGTTTTCATCATCGACAAATTGTTTGAATCAATTAGATTGTCTTTCTTTTTGTTTAAATTCTGTTTTTTTACAAAATTAGCATTGAACATTTTTGAGTACAGTGTTCTTGCCGAAAGCAAATCTTATAGATCCTTCGACAAGGTTTTCCATATCTCATAGTTTTTTCCAGCCACTTGTCCATTTTTTAAAAAAAGTTCTGATTTTCTACGTAAATCAGCTTCAATCACTGCACTTTCTGACACTTTTTCTTTTCTTCCTGGTTTAGACATTTTCGAAACCTAAATAAAAAACTCGAACGGAACGTGACTCGTCTATACAGCCCCAATGAAAAAACTATTCCACTGTGTAAGAACCACAATCTGCTCAATAAAATGATTAAAAACGGCACCAGAGTGCCCCTAATATATTAAACTCTACTCGTACCAATTTTCGGTGTGATCGCGACATTATAGCAGATTGAAAATGCTCAAATTGATCAAAATCATTTAAAAAAAAAAATGAATTCGCATCCGATAAACGTACAAAGTTTATTAAAATTGAAAACAATATCTTGTTTGATCATTTTCAAGTTTTGCCTAAACGATTTCTTGTAGCGACGCTAAAGAAAAATAAATAAAGACTAACGTGAAACGAGGCACTCGCCTAGCATCAAAGTTGACGGTGGGCATTCTTGAATTGCGGGCTAGGATCAGTGCAGGGGACCTTTAATCATTCGAGCCTTCTTTCTTTCTCCACTCAAGGAGATTTTTTAGAATAAGATAACACGTTTTGAAATCGGTTAATATCTTCTGTTCTCTTTTTTCATTTGAAAATTCAAAATTTCGAGAATTCTAAAAAAATTTGCTATTGCCCCCGAAAATTATAATGAATCTTTTTGTACAGTTTTTTCTGCTGAATAATAATAAAAAATTATAAAATAATAAAATTTTTGCTTGATTTAAAATTTTTGAAAATAGCCAAAAAACATGTTTTTTTGGATTGAGTCCTATGCACACATTTTGAAAAAACTTTAATATGTCAAACCTGAAATTTCTTAAGCTTGAACCTAAGAAAAAATTTTTTATTTTGTTTTTTCTAACAAAATTTTTTTTAATGATGTTTCAAGCGTTCAAATATTGTCAATTTTACGTTTGTTCAGCATTGGGATGACTTGCTAAAACTGAGCTTTTAGAAGCAAAAAATTATGGTTTCAGGACGGCAGAACGATATTTTTGTAGGAATTCGCTGATGGACTCATTTTATGTACAAAATCCCCCCCCCCCCATATTCGGGTGGCGGTTAATGCGTAGGGGGATACTTGTTGATGGTATCCCGTTTTTTTAGCGAACAGGTAATAAAGTGCTGAGGTAAGAATTTTTTAGACTTATAATACAGATTTTATATCACAAATAACATTTGTTTTTGATTAAAAATTATATACAATATATATTACAAATTTTGTAGATATATATATATATATATGGCAGGGGGATTTTGTACATAAGATAAGTCCACGAGCGAACTCCTACAAAAATATCGTTCTGCCGTAATAACAGCATAATTTTTTTCGTCTAAAAGCACAAGTCGTTAAAATCGCTCAAGAAAACGTAAAATTGACAATATTTGAACGCTTGAAACACTATTAGAAATTTTTTTAAAGGAAAAACCAAAATAACAGCTTTTTTGTTTGGTTCAAGATAAAGAAATTTTAGGTTCGACATATTAGCCATATTGAAATATTCTGAATTTAGCAAAAAAAAATATTTTTATGCAGAATTTTTATAATTATTTATTACCAAAAATTTGCATTGAAAAAATTCGCTATAATTTTCGAAGAAACAGGGAAATTTTTTGGAATTTAAAAAATTTGGAATTTTCCAGAAAAAAAGGGAACAGGAGATATTAACCGATTTCAAAATTTTTTATTTTAATTTTTTTCGGATGTCAAGCCACAAATTTTTTTGCTCAACTCAAACGATTCGAATAATTTGATCATGTTTAATCCGCCCTATCGTGCAAGTTTCAGGCTAAACGGTTCAATATTTGTAAAAAAAATCGGTTAATATTTGCAGTATTAACGGAAATATTTGTGTACATACCAAAGTATAGCCGCTGCGCTAAGAAAATAGTACTACTCCTTAAATCTAAAGTTTTAATACTAAGTTAAAAAATACTGTTTCACTGAGCAAGTCTTAAATTTGTATCCGTCGGTTGATAAAAATTATAATTTTTAGCTTGTACACTTTTAACTGAAGCGTAGTTTTTCAAGTTAAGGGATGGTTTTGGAAAATTGATTTCAGGGGCGTTGCAGAGCCTTAAATGAGCCTTTAATTCCGGTGTGTTCAATTTTCAGACTAGAGTATATTTAATTCTTAGGGCAGTTTATGCATGATAGGGGTTGTTTTTGAAAATTGCGCCATGTGTCATGCAAGAGCCTTTAATAAACGTTCAATTCTGAAGTACTCAGTTTTATGATTAGTGCATATTCAGTGCACCTTATCAGCACTTTTAAGTGAGGGGTAGTTTTTATTAGCTAGGTATGGTTTTGGAAAATTGATTTTGTGAGCGTTAGAGAGCCTAAAATGAGCCTTCAATTCTGGTGTGCTCAATTTTCATATTAGAGCATATTTAATTTTTAGGGTAGTTTATTTATGATAGGGGTTGTTTTTCAAAAATTGCACTATGGTTCATGCAAGAGCCTTTAATAAGCCTTCAATTCTAGTTTTCTCGATTTTCAGATTAGAGAATATTTAATTTTTAGGGTAATTTATTTATTATAGGGGTTGTTTTTAAAAAATTGCGCAATGGGTCAAGCAAGAGCCTTTAATGGGCCTTCAATTCTGATGTACTCAGTTTTATTATTAGTGCATATTCAGTGCACTTTATCAGCACTTTTAAGTAAGGGGTGGTTTTTTATTATCAAGGGATGGTTTTGGAAAATTGAATTTGGGGGCGTTAGAGAGCCCAAAATGAGCCTTCAATTCTGGCTTGCTCAATTTACAGATTAGAGCATATTTAATTTTTCGGGTAGTTTATTAATGATAGGGGTTGTTTTTGAAAAATTGCGCCATGAGTCATGCAAGAGCCTTTAATTCTGTTGTATTCAGTTTCATGATTAGTGTATATTCAGTGTTCTTTATCCACACTTTTAAGCAAGGGGTAGTTTTTTAACATCAAGGGATGGTTATGGAAAATTGATTTTGGGGGCGTTGAAGAGCCTAAAATGAGCCTTCAATTCTGATGTACTCAATTTTCAGGTTAATGTGTATTTATTCTTTAGGGTAGTTTTTTATGATAGGGGTTGTGTTTTAAAAATTGCGTCACAGATCATGCAAGAGCCTTTAATGAGGCCTCAATTCCTGTGGAAGACAAAATTTGATATCACGAATATTACTATCATGGTACTGCTAGCTTTACGTAAAGCTGGAGTAAAAATAGGGTCAGAAACTACCTACGAACTTTGACTAAAGTAGTGCCACCTCGTTACCACCAACGACCAGTCGAGATTGGAAAAATTAACTTTGAGGATAAACCAGAAAAGGTTCTCGGCCTTCAGTGGAATACTCTAGCAGATACATTCAGGTTCAAAATAGGTTTCGTAAAAATTCCACTTGAGCTCATAAATGGTACCAGGAAACCAACGAAAAGGGAATTTGTACGGGTTATTATCTCAGTATATGACCCGCTAAGTTTCTTAAGCTCATTTGGCATTCAGTCGAAAATTCTAACGCAAGAAGTGAGTGTGAGTGAAACAGGGTGGGATGCGACATTGAAAGAAAACGAATATAAGAAATAGAAGGCATGATTGGCATATTTGTCTAGAATTAACTTGATCTCTATCCCTAGGTGCTATTTATGATTTGGGTTAAAAATAAAGCGCACATAACTCCATACTTTTTGCGATTCAAGTATAAAGTCATACACAGCTGTATGCTATTGGAGGTATGTCTGTTAAGATGATTCTAAACAAACCAGTATAATCGCAAGTAAGAGTCGCGTGGCCCCGAGAATGTCACCTTCGATACCCTAGCTTGAGCTTCAAGCTGCCTTACTAGGAAGCCGGTTTGCCAAAGTTATTCAAAGTTAGCACACACAACAGATAGATGGACGCTTTTTTTGGCCAGACTCGTGGACAGTAATTCTATGGATGAAATTGGCCCACGAACCCGTGATATCTTCGTGAGTAACCGCTGAGCAGAAATCGATGGAATAATTACTCCCTCTGAATGGAAATGGATTTCATCGAAACAGAACTCCACAGACGACGCCACTAGATTTTCAAATCCTCCACTAAACAAAAATGAGCGTTGTTTTTGTGGACCGCCGCGCCGTTCCTAAAAGAAAAAGAATTCATGTGACCAAGCGGAACGTTCGAACCCAGTGAGAAGGACCTTGAGCAGGCCAATTTTGGAAAGAAAGTAATCAATGTAACTGTAATGACTCAGAACACTAATTTTGACAGACGTTTCAAGGTTCTCATCTTAGCAAAAGTTATCGTAGAGTTTGGTGTGGGTTTTCGTGGCATTAGACAGGCTACTTTGTAAAAAAGAGCCAAACATCTTACTAGAAAGCCAGCGACCTATAGAGAAAGATAGCCGTCTCATGTCTTTGATGCCAATGATCGATGCAGATGGAATAATAAAAATACAAGGCCTTGTAAAAGAAGTACTTCATGTTCCATTTAACAACAACCCCGCAATATTAAACGGAAAACATCCGGCAACCCGTTTATTATTAAAACACTATCATGACAAAGCCAAACATGGAAACAACAACATGGTAATTAATGAGATCCGTCAAAAATATTGGATCCTCAATCTTAGAGATTCAATGCGTACGACGGAGGCAAATTGTATCATTTGTCGTCTTAAGAAAAGTGAAACCTACCTCCCCCGTAATGGGGGAGCTACCTCCGGCTAGGTTGGCGTACCACCAGCGTCCATTTACCCACACTGGTCTAGACTACTTTGGTCCCATGTGGGCACGAATAGGACGACGTTGTGAAAAGAGATGGGGTGCGTTATTTACTTGCATGACAACTAGAGCAATACATCTTGACCTGACTAGTAGCTTAAGTATGGACTCAGCGATAATGGTTATACGCCGTATGTCAGCAAGAAGAGGTCAACCGGTTGCAATTTACTCGGACAATGGCACAAATTTCAAAGGTGTTGATAAATAACTACGAGAAGCTCTTCAAGAACTGGACTTTAAACTTCAAAACGAATATGCTATCAAATATGGAATAAAATGGCACTTCATTCCTCCATCTGCTCTTAAATGGGAGGTGCATGGGAAAGATTAGTACGCTCTCGTTTAAAATAGCATTAAGAGTCGTGCTGAAGGAACAAGCACCGAAGGAGGAGACATTACAAACATTAATGACAGAAATCGATCATAACGTAAATTCGCGTCCTTTAACACATGTCTGTCTAGATCCAAGGGATCAGGAATAATTAACCTCAAACGATTTTCCTATCAGATCCTCCTCCGGAAATACTATGTTCAAAAGGTATGATCAGCCCAGTAAGTGCCCGCGTAAATAATGGCAAAGAGCCTAATACGTCGCGAATTTCATTCTGGTGACGCTGGCTTATGGAATATCTGCCAACATTGCTGCCTAGCAAGAAATGGACAACTGAAACAGAACAACTGAAAGAGGGAGACGTGGTATTGATACTTGATTACCAAGCACCGAGAAATTCATGGGAGAAAGGAGTCATAATGGAGATATTCACTGGTACAGACCAGCGGATGCGAGTGTGGGTAGTTAATGTAGTTAAGGTGTCAAACTTGTCAAACTTATAAGTTGTTAGATAAAGTACAAGGCCTACAGCCTCGTACGGCGGGAAGGATGTTACGAAAAGAAGTAAAACATGATATCTCCAAAAGGAAATGTTAATTTGTTTAGAGTTAATTTTATCACACTTGAAGAAAGTTCCAAGGACGGCCGCAAGGTAAAATAAAGGTATTTAACCTCGAATGAGGTTAAGAGATTTAAATAAATTACTTGGAGAAAACCAAGGACGGCCAAAGGGCGACGACAGGCATTCAGTTGCAAATAATCATCCGTGAGATAAGACATTATTTAAAATGAATGAATTGTTTGGAAGTCTTTGATAATTTAGCATTCTATTTCTCTTTCTCCTTGTTTATTTTTGTGCCTTTCAGCTGCAATTCATACCCTGGCCTTGAACAGGTACGACAGAATTTCCCTTGCCAAGATTTCCTTTCTGAGGCCCCAGTTTATGTCGAACAAAAAAAAAGGAAAGTAGGAGAGCTTGGTGGGGGGAAGTCAAAAAAGGGACGAGTGACCCGACTAGAAGCTCGCTTGGCAGTACTTGGCCTGGCTGCACACAACGTACTTTGTTAAGAGAGACTATCGACATCCTTTCAATAATTTTAATTGTTTAAAATACCATCGATATTATTAAAACTTACTGTAAAATTATTTCGACTATGAGTATTTAATTTGTCAAACTGGAATGCTACAAACATTGTGAATGCTGAAAATAAGGATTGTAATTTAAAAGAATTGACTCTGGGCCTCTTCCACTCTACTTTTAAACAGAAGAAAATGAAGAGAATTTTTTTCTTTCATCGGCACGTGCTGTTACATTAATTCGTTTATACAATTTTTATAGATATATTTTTATTAAAAATTTTAAAAATAATTTGATAAAAGTTTAAATGCTGAACAAAAGATTCTTTGTTAAAAATATTGTATTATAATATTTTTAATAAATAAAGCAAATTTGTTAAGAACTTTTGTTCAAATTATTTAGATTCTACAATTGTATAATTAAGGAATATTCTTGTTAGGATATTTTATAATTACCCTGGCGGACTGAAGGAATCGATACGAGCCTCTACAAAGTGGCAGTAAAGACCCTATGGGGTCTCCATTCGGTTCCTTTTTAAATAACTAAAAAAAAAACCAGCAACGTTAACTTTTAAACTATTGAAATTCGGATTCTACGTCAAATTTTCTATTACGAAACTCACGGACTAATCGGAATACTGTTTTTGCAGCGTTAGAAGTTTAAAAAAATGTCAACTTCTGCTGAAGGTGACTTCAAGCGCATCCATAATAGCTCAAGTAGTATGTTGAGCGCGAAGTTCAAAAATAAAATTCTCTCTCACTTGCATCGCAGCGTTGTTGTCTGAGGTTTCCACTGCATGGCGCTAGCATCCAGACAAAACTCGTAAAGTTACCGACGGAACGCTTATTAACTGCGACTAAAAGAAGATGCACTTGAAGCCGCATTTAGTCCATGTAAGTGATAGGCATTTTATTTTTTTTTAAGTTTTTAACGCTGCAAGAAAAAATATTGCGATTACTCCGTAAGTTTCAAATGCAAATTTTAACGTAAAATCCGAATTTCAACAATTTAAAAGTTGATTTTGATGTTTTTTTGAGTTTTTTAAAAAGGAGCCGAATGGAGACCCAATAGGGTGTTTGAGGGTACTTCGTAGAGGCTCCATTCGGTTCCTTTGGTCCGCCAGGGTAGGAAATTTCATCATTTGGGAATTTTTAAATTCATTTATATTAGAAACGCTTAGAAATTTCATTATTCGGGAATTTTTATTTTTTGATTTTAGTATGCGGGAATTTTCCAGTGCCAACAATTTTTTTCCAAGATTTTCCAGTTGTCCTTACAAGTATAGCAAATTTTTAGAATTTGCAATGTGCCATTTGACAGAAATATTTTCTTTATTTCTGGTTTTATAATTATTTGGAATCATGCGTGAAATTTTTAAGAATGAAAATACATTAGAGAAAATGGAAAACTACTTACAATTCTGCATTACACACCAAATTCCAAATTTAAAAAATTTTTTCCAATTCTAGTTTTCACTCCTGGATCTTGTCGTTTTTTCTACTGCATTTATTTAAAAAACATGTATTATACTACAATTTTTTTAACCACAAGTTCTAATTTACCTTATCCCTGATGGACCGAAGGAAACGAAGAAGGACTCTACAAAGTACCCGTAAAGACACCATTGGGTCCCCGTTCGGTTGCTTTTGAAAAAACTCTTAAAGGCAGCAAAATCAACTTTTAAATTGTTGAAATTCGGATTCTACGATAAAATTCCCTATAGAAGGTCACGGAATAATCGCAATATTTTTATTGCAACGGTAAAAAGTCTTTACGGGTACTTTGTAGAGGCTCCATTTGATTCCTTCGGTCCGCCAGGAATCACATTAAATATCAAAACATAAAAAATAAAAATTCACTGCATAAAACACTGATATATGTTGAATATTTTGGAGTCAATTTTTAGATTCTTCAAGCTTGCTATAATAATAATTGTCTTCATAAGTTGTAGGTTAGGTCGAAAATAAAAAATTACTGTTTTCGAGATTGCTAAAAAGCAAAACAGTCAAATGTTTAAATTTAACAGTTTCAAAGTGAAAATACACCGTTTTAAATGCTTATAGCATGCCGACGAGTCACTGTTTTACTTTTAGTCGCTTCTTTTAAAAGTCGATCAATTCTTTCAGTTTTCTTCCCGAACTATATCTTGAGTTGAACGCATTTTAAATTCAATGTTTTGAATCCGTCTATAAATTGAAGTATTCAATTTTTTTCAGTTTATACAGGGGGGTCATCTTCATCACAGAAAAAAAATTTCCGGCCAATTCGTGTTTTTTCCTGGTTCGCAAGCATGTTTCACGGACAATCAAATGAAAAAATTCGAACTCTGAAGCTCAAAATCGAACTTTGAATTTTCTATTTTTTCAAGATATTTTCGTAAAATTTCACTTAATTCTCAAGTCCTATAAGCAACTTGTGAAAACAAAATTATTTAGGATTTTCAAAAATAATAATTAATTTTTGTGATTTTTTCCTTCATTTTGAATTATTTGGATCAAAATTTTAATTTTAATTTCTCCACGGGATTGTCGTAAAATTAATCTACATGTTTAAGTCCTATAAAAAGCAATAAAAAATGTTTAATCCCAAAATGTATCCTTTCGCAAAGAAATCACAATTTAAGATTGCAATATCACAGTCTGACAGATTTTTTTGCGCTAAATATTCTAAAAAAATATTTTGTTTTTATTGAATGATAATATCGAGGAACGCTAATGTTATAAGGTTAAGAAACCTATTCATATACTTTAAAACTTCTACTATATTTTATATGAAACTTTATTGAACAATAACA
This sequence comes from Belonocnema kinseyi, assembly GCF_010883055.1. Lineage (NCBI taxonomy): Eukaryota > Metazoa > Arthropoda > Insecta > Hymenoptera > Cynipidae > Belonocnema > Belonocnema kinseyi. The sequence goes on along the minus strand of NC_046659.1, from coordinate 25,344,540 downwards.
AAAATTATTATATAAGAAAATAAGATTTTGAAAAAACATGCTTAGCTTAATATATGTTTGATTTGTAAGCAATTTTTTATGAAATCAACCAAGTTTCTATAAGAATGTTGCCCATAAAACTCTGTACTTTAATTCTTCATTTAATAACGAAATTCTACAAAATTCTTTACAACAGCATGCACATTTTTTGAAATACGTTAAAATTATTAAAAACCTTGGAAATACCCTGTATATACCCAGTAAACAAAAATCCATTCACTTGTATTTGAATGAGTTTGGATGTCTTCTGAATCGCGTATCTGTCACTGGAATTCCAAATGGCCACCCATAGGTTAGAGTGATTTTTGAATGAGAAATCAACTTTTTTAGTCGGCCACCTAATTTTTTTCTCGGACCTATTCAGTAGCGATTATGAATCAGCATTAACCGATAGAGGTACGATAATTCCGATAGAAAATTATGAATTTAAATTAAGCAAATTTAATTAAAATAGTTAAAATTATTTATTAAAAAATAGTTCAATGGACAACTTTTAAGAAAATCCTGGCTACATGTAGTCTATTTTTATTTACAGACTATTTTCAAGCATTTTAGTTGATTTTGCTGAACATTTTTTTTACATATATTTGCTTCACACCGCATCAGAATGTTGAAAATTTATTTATTTCATATTTACCATCCCTGTAATAAGCGTAGAATACAGAAAAAATAATATTTTCATATTTCAGCGCAAAAGTGAAGATTATTCTATTATTTTGAATGCGCGATTTTTCCATCTGCCTAAAATGCCACAATAAGAATAAGATACCTGCTAAACTTATTCACTTCTATTTCCATAGCGAACGCCATAAAGTTTTCTATTATCCCAAAGAGAACGTGTTTTCAACATATTTCATTCCTTCTAATTGTACCGGTAACGCACCTCACAGAGATATTCTTTATTCCTCAGAAGTGGTCATATTTTGATTTTATTTAATTCCTTTTAATAAATTCACAAAATATGTGTAATACGTTGTTTTAATTTCTTCATGCGGAATGCACACGGAGACAATTTGGTTAGGAAGCTTTACCGAACTTTTAAGTATAATTGGGATATATGGACCAAAAGGAGAATGTTTGACATTATTGTAATAATCTGTGCCTTGCGAAATGTCAAAGAATAAATGTTAGTTCGGTAAACTTTAATGACGCAGATTAAACTTTGCAAATGTATAGTAAAGATTTTCAAAAGTAATCATTAATGCACGTGGTGTAATTCTTGAAAACTATTCTGTCACACATTCAGGAAAATTAGATAAAGTTTCATGCTTGTAAAGTAATGTTTGCAAATGTAAATTCAAGCAAACTTTAAATTATGCAATCACAATAATTCCCTCAAAATCGGTTACAGAATGATAAATTTCCGTTATTCTTTCTAGGTAAAAATGTATTATTTACTTAAAGGTTTGGTAAAGTTTTAAATGCTTTCTAGAAAAAAATTAATTTCATTATAATCTCCTGCATACTTTATAAAAGTTTGTCCACTATAAGCGAGCTTTTCATTTTTTTTACGTTAGAGTTTATTCGACAGTTTGGTAAACCGATAGTCACGCAGTATCTTCCATCGCCTCCACAATCTTTCAGGATCGTATGTAAGTACTGAGCACCTCGAAGATATTCACCAATTTTCTAATTTGGAAAAATGTGTTGAATTTTCAAATTACTTACAGTCGTCATTGCCCTTTTGTATTCAGTAATAAATATTAGTTTGTAAAATTGCAAAATAAAATAAGATTTCATTAAAGTAGGAAATTAAAAATGTAATTACTATGAATCGAAGTTGACGCCCCTGATATAAGCCTGAGTGCTGCTATTTTAGTGGTTTTTGTCATGTTAGACGTTTTCCTACTAAATTTTTAACTCTTTCTTCCGTTCAGTGGGATGAAAAAATTGTTTTTCACATATTTAGTAGGAAAAATTGGGTTTAATTGATTCATGAGGAAATTTATTATTTGTAAGAAATGAGAAAAATTGTTCAGTAAAATAAATTCTTTATATTCCTAAAACCTTATATCCTTGTGATCATCACTTTTTCGTACCTTAATCCTTATTGAAATTAAAATTTGCAATTAAATATTTAAATTGTTGATGTGTTGAATAGTTTAAAAATTTTAGGTATTGAGTGTGATGAATGAAAATTCATAAATGTCATAAATGTTCAAATTTTAAAAACTATTCTAGATATTGAAAAAATTTTCAGCATATATTGGCAATATGTGTGCAAATTTCTCAGTAAAATACGTAATAATCAGTTGAATGGATAAGGCTGTATAGGTAAAAAATTTAATTTTTGACAATTACTCAACAATTATCAATTTTGTATTCAAAAGAATAAAATATATTTCTATAAAATCTTACAGAAGATGTAGTATCGGTGAAGTCCAATGAATGTCCAAATTAATTGAATTTTTTATATTTTGCAAATTGGTACTTATTCAATTTGGAAGAATTAAAATTAGAATTTTTAATATTGTAGAGTGTTTAATTGTGATTATTCAAAATTGAATGATGAAAAAAAAACATTCGAAACTACGAAACTTACGAAACTTACGAAATTTTACTGGTGATTTTGAACAAAAATGCTTTTTTTATCAATTATTATAAAAAATTAAAATGATGGAAAATCTGTCAGATTAAATTCTCGATCCAAACAATACACAATACGTTCTCAAACGAAATTTCTTTAAAATAAAAAAACGACTTGAAAAGAAAGTGTCGGCTTGGCCTCAATGTTTTGGTAAAAAGTTCAAAAATTTATTTGGAAAGTAAGTTTTTTGTTGAGAATTCATATTTTCGGTTTGAAAATGCAACTTTTGCATGCAAGTTCGCAAGGCCATGACTTGACCGGAAATTGACCGGAAAATGACCGTGAATTTAATTTAAAAAACCGGGAATCCACTTTAGATCGCAGAAAAATTTAAGTTTTCATTATTTTAATAATTGTGTTCGATTTAGAAAATTAGTTTCTGCAGCAAATGCAGTATCGGCGAAGTCCAATGAATCTAGCCACTCCTTCAATTTATAATTTAAATGGTAAAATCAAAATTTTAGTTGAATAATATGGTACCATTTAATTTAATTGAAAAAGAAATCAATTTAATTAATTATTAGCAAGAATTACTCAGACAAATTAATTAAATTTTTTATATTTTGCAAATTGGTATTTATTCAATTTGGAAGAATTATAATTTAAAACTTGACTTATTATCTTAAAAATCATTCAAATTTAAGAATTTTTATTCACACATCTTTAAAATTGAAAAGTTTTTAATTTTTCAAATTAAACGTTGAAAATTATGCAAGTTTCACAATTAAAACAGTTCTAATTCTGATGATACACAATAAAAATTTCTTTAATTTGGAAGATGCAAAGTCGAAAACTTAAGTTTAGATCTTCAAAATTATCCAGCATTTTTATTCATACATTTTTAATATTGTAGTGTGTTTAATTGTGAGTTATGTGAGTATACATATTTTTATATACAGGATGTCTAAAAAGTCCCGGGACGGTATATATCGATATATTTCCTCAAGTAAAATATTTTTCAAACAAGTCAAGGTCATTCCTCAGGTAAATTTTAACGAGGAATTCAATTGTGATCTTCATTCTGACCTTGAGGTTGACCTTCATAGCCTTTTGAAGGTCAACTTTGTTTTTTTGAAATAGAAACCCCCTTTTTTTACATCTGCAATCGATAGAGCAGAAAATTCTACGTTCAGGTACGTACCCAAGTCATAGGTTAATTGTAACGGTTAAGATCAGTTAGAGGTTATTTGAAATTAACAAAGTTTTCCAAGAGGTCAGTATGATTCCTGAAGTAAATTTCAACGAGGAATTCAATGGTGACCTTCATTTTGACCTTGAAGTTGACCTTCATGAATTTTTAAAGGTCAACTTTGTTTTTTTAAATGGAAACTCCCTTTTTTACATCTGCAATCGATAGAGTGGACAATTCTACGTTCAGGTACGTACCCAAGTCATAGGTCAATTGTAACAGTCAAGTTCAGTTAAAGGTTATTTTAAATTAGCCCAGTTTTCCAAGAGGTCAGTGTAATTCCTGAGTTAAATTTTAACGAGAAATTCATTGGTGAGCTCTGTATTGATCTTGGTTACAGCGTTTTGAATATTGTAAAATCATAAGGAAATTTTTCATCAAAAGTTCCAGGTGTTCTGGTGAGAGTTCTGCTAAACTTTCGGAACGAGAACTAGTTGGCCAAAATCTGCAGGATCTAAGGAGATGCAGATGGACATAGCCCAAGCATTTGCTAAAAACCCACACCTTAGTTTACGCCGAGCTATTGATGAGCGTGACGTTGCTCCTGAGACAGTGTGAAATATTGTAAAAAGCATTAATTTCCATCCTTACAAAGTTTATCTGGTACAAGAGCTCACTGAAGACGATCCTGATCGTCGGGTTGAATTTTGTGAAATTGTGACGGGCAGAATTGATAGGGATCCTCTTTTCTTGTACAATACAGTATTTTCAGATGAATCTACTTTCACTTTAAAAGCTGAAGTTAACAGGCAAAATTGTAGATATTGGTCCGACACAAATCCTGATTGGATGTTGGAGAGTCACACACAATATCCACAAAAGATTAATGTCTGGGCCGGTATCTTGAATGATACATTGATAGGCCCTTTCTTCATCGATGGTAATTGCAATGCCCGTGCATATGAAGAGCTTCTCAGGAACCAAATTGTACAAAGAGTAAGAGAGATTACAGGCGATAATTTTCAAAATATTTGATTCCAGAAGTACGGAGCAGCGGTTCATTACGGTAGGGAGGTTCGAGCATATTTGGATACTCAGTTCCCTCAAAGGTGGATTGGAAGAAGGGGTGAAATCGAGTAGGCTGCTAGATCTCCTGATCTGACGCTTCTCGACTATTTTCTTTGGGGTTATTTAAAGAGCAAAGTATACTCAACGCAACCGCAAAGCTTAGACGAATTGCAGAATCGGATTCTTCAACAGGCTACTTTGATTGATAGGGAGATGATTCGTAATGCTGTAACGCATTTTTACAATTGCATAGCTTTTTGTCAAGAAACTCAAGGTTTTCAGTTTGAACATCTTCACTGAAGCGTGAGAGGTAAGGGGACTCATGCTAATCAAGCACCCCGAAACGTGAGAGGCAAGGGGACTCACGCTAATCAAGCACCCAGAAACGTGAGAGGCAAGGGACTCACGCTAATAAAGCACACCTAAGGGAACAGAATTTACTACGTCCACGTCGTTGTTCCTGGGTAATACTGAACGTAAACGTAAACTGCTTGGAAAAAACCTTGAAAAACCCTTGAAGATCATCACCAAGAGCAATACAGAGCTCACCAATGAATTTCTCGTTGGAATTTACTTTAAGAATTACACTGACCTCTTGGAAAATTTTGTTAATTTCAAATAACCTCTAACTGACATTAAATGCTACAATTGACCTACGACATGGGCACGTACCTGAACGTAGAATTTTCCAATCTATCGATTGCAGATGTAAAAAAGGGGGTTTCCATTTTAAAAAAACTTGACCTTCAAAAAGCCTTGACGGTAAACTTCAAGGTCAAAATAAAGATCGCCATTGAATTCCTCGTTAAAATTTACTTCAGGAATGACCTTCACTTTTTTGAAAATTATTTTACCTGAGGAAATATCCAACCGTCCCGGGACTTTTTGGACAGCCTGTATATAAGTTTTATGCAATATAATTAATAAATCCTGTATAGAGTATAAGCTTGTATATTCGATTTAATTCCTGAAATTTTAACTTAATTTGATTTCAGAGATTGTATATAAACTTAAGTTTCAGGTTTTTAATGCTCCATTTTAATGGCTTGAATATTTTACATCAAAGAGATTTTTAAAAAAGCAGACAATGCAAATATTTAAATTTTTTAAAATTAAATAATTGAGGGTTTCAAGGTTAGAAAATTTTACATAAAAATCATCCAATGTTTTTATTTACTTCTCATCAATTTAAAAACCGACTCATGAGTATATGTACGAAATAGTATTCTCATTAGCTGTGACTGACTAGTGAGTATATATAGGTTGTATGCTGTTGATTGCGTATCAGTTCTTTTTTATTCTCAGAAGCTTACGGTTTGTCAAACTGGTAGTTTAAGTTTCTCGAGCGCCAGTGATGCCCTCGCGACTTTCCTGTAAACCCTCTTATATTTTCCACCGAGTCCTCGACATCGTTTTACCCAACTTTTCATTAATATTTAT